>NC_143587.1:137168249-137468249 GCF_048544385.1 Mastigoproctus giganteus
AGTACGTGGCCAGATATAGCATTAGACACCGAAGTCTTTGACAAGCCCCAGAATGAACTTACTCCAAGACACAAACTTACTATCTCAGGGATTCAATCCCATCTAACATTAGGTCCAGTTTACATTCAGTTCGTCGCACTTGACTCTCGAAGCTCAGCACACATGCAATGAGGGAAAGCAAAAAGGCTATAACTTGCAGAATTGTTGACAGCTGCCATCAGTCACATTAATTTTTCTAGATGAATCCACTACTTTATATAAAAATTACAAAATATCTAAGTGTAAAATCAGAAGAGTATCTTATATATACAAACTCAGTTTGAAAAGAAATAATGAAAACTTGGTTATAACAGTTATATCATTTAAGAAAAATTTTCAGTAGTTCATATGACATCCATTTTGGCCTAAAACTTGAACAGTATTTCTTAGTTGGTATGAAAACTGTAGTAGCTTCCAAGATTAATTCCTTGAATGCTTCCCATTTAGAATTTGCATAGAATTTAAAAATCTCTGAGACCACTGTAGTCACTTTTTTACAAAAGCAAAAACCCTTCCCTTTATCCCTAATCGTAGTTACATCTTTAAGTAAATCCCATATATCAATACACTGTGATCACTGCCACCAAGTGGTTCCTTTATCTGCAGATTCTTAATGCATGAATAATCACTGCTGATAATCAGATCAAGAATATTACTTCCTCTGGTTCCCTCTTGAACATGCTGCTGTAGAAAACAATCATCAAATAAATATCTTGGTAGTGTGCAAGTGATCAAACCACAAGTTCCAGTCAATATCTGGGAAGTTAAGATTCCCCATTATAAGACATTCTTATTTACTGGCCCATTCTATTTCTTTGTATGGTTGTTCGTTGTACTCATTACAGTCATTAGGCCTACAACACACTCCTATTCTCATTTTGCTTTCCCAGTGCTTATGTAAAACTAAATTGACTCAACGTTGCACTGGCCACTCATGTCAAGTGGAGGCACTGCCTTAGATTTTGTTTCTTAAAAGCATAACCCCTCCTCCATTCCTATCCTGTCTACCATTTCTGTACACATTGTACTCCCCAAAATTCCAATTCTGCATTCCTTATATCTGTATGACAGCACATCTCTGATATCCCAATATTATCCGCCTTTGGTGTCTTGACCAGCACTTCAAATTAATCAAATTTATTCACCATAATCCTAGCACTGGTGTACATGCAAATATACATGCACCTGTTCTTATTCTTAGTTTTCCCAACACAGCGCATGTATTTACTTGTACCATGATGACAGTTTTCGAAATCCCCAGCAACTTGCTTTCCAGGCTGGTGTTCACTCCAATAGAAGCAGTGCAAGAATCACTTTCATCTCTGCCTGTGACTGCTGTTAATCTACTAGTCTGCAAACCCCTCCAAGCTAGCAGTTTTCCGACCCACCTAACGCTGCCTTGATACCATTAGCAAATATTCTTGCAACCTTTCTATTTAAGTGTATCCCATCCCTGAAAGTGAAAGTCATTAGTGCCAACATGCACAATATCATCCTTTGTGCCCTTAAAAAATATCTTCTTCTGCCCCTGGGAGACACACCCTGGTTCTATTCCACCTATCCTTTTTGCATAATTTATTTCCCTAACAATTGAGTCACTGACAATAACTAGCTCCTGTGGGACCAGTGTATTCTGCCTTGAAAACTGCTGCTGTTGTTGTTATTTGGTTTTTAGGAGCATTAGCAACTAAGGCCATATTGCTCCGGGGATATGCGGTGGTTATTCCCTGACCTTTCCGCCGTGTTTGGTGGCTCACGGGCTCGAACCCCGGTCTAATCAAGAAGCATGTGCTACACACTGCTGCTCCTACCCACCTGGCTACGGAGGCACCTGAAAACTGCTGCCATGTTGCCTGATGCATAAGAGTGAGCTCTGGTACTGAGAGCTTGATGGGACCCTCTGTTTTATTTCCATTGAGGGGTACCTACCCTACTCTTCAAACTCTCATAGATGCCCATCAGAACTTTGAGTTGGTGCTGAATATCTTCACACTTTCTGCCCCTAGGACACACAAAGACATCCTCCTTGGCTAGATCGTGTCCTGTTCTAGAAAGAGCCGCAAACATTTCACAAGTTGCGCTTTTTTTGGTTTGTGATGCACTGAAGCATCATGCTCTTTGTGTACTCCCCCTGAGCCACAGCACTCCTGCTACTTTGTGCTCATTGCTTTGCTGCTCTAGTCTGTGTACATGATTTCTGTACAAATACAATAACTGATTAACAACGAAAATTAAAAAGATTAATAAATTTAATTAAGTGACATTACTAAGCTAGGATTCCAAAATGCAATTTAGGAATCTTAGCTTAGTTAGTGTTACTAGATAGTGTAATTATGTATTACACTGTACCAGAATGATCACAATGTTAAATTAATTAACCTTAAATCAATTAAACAATGTTAATTAGATAATAAAAAAATTATCCTACTAACTCCACCCTATGTGATTCGAACTTTAGAGCTACATATTTACCACAATAAAAATTAGAATTCTCCTATTATACTATAACAATGGCATCGATTTCCAAACGATACAAGTATTTTACATATATTAAATAGTAGTAACCTACAAAATCTCTAGCTGAATTCAAAATTAAGGAGTGTGACTAGGACTATAAATCTGCTTATAGAATATGATTTAATATGACAATCAGGTCAATAAAATGGCAAAAATTCCCCAAAACATATTGGTATCCTGGAGCTGCAAATTCTTTTGCAGCTCCGGAAATCAGAGGCGTTGATTGCGTAGAATGTCTGCATGCGTATTAGTGTGTAACCTGTCACATAATTATGGGAAAAATTTGTGCGTAAATCTTCCTCTCTGACAGACTTCATTACAATTTCTTTACATACTTCTTATCTTGTGATTTCTTCTGATTTTAGGTGGACGTCTTGGGATTGGGTGATCTGAGTTCAGAGTCCAAATTCCTATATTTTTTTCACTTGAACACTTTCTGTAGTTATTCTTCATCGTATATAATAAGGTGTAGCAAGATTCATCACTCCACAGAATCAGTTTCCACTGCTTTAGACACCAATTATGGCATTTATTACATCATACAAGGCACAAGACTGCCATTCTACAGTTGACATAAAATGACATAAAACTGAGACTGTGGAGCTCTGTACAGTGTGTTTGTACAGACTAATTCCTGTTAACACCTTAAACCTCTGGTTAATGTTTTGAAGCGATTCTGATGAGACTCTTCTGGGTACTCTCTGGCCTTCATAAGTACCTTTTTATTCAAGTCACATGGAGCTTTGGTGGTCTCCCTGGGAACTGGTGTGGTGATACTAACATGCTTTGTTTAACCACCAATGGTCAACTTCAAATGGTGTAGACTGCCAGCAACTGCACAAATTGACAAGCCAGCAATGTAACATCCAACACAATAACATCCCCCTTCCTTCCTCAAAATCACTCAGCTCAGCTCCACGTGGCATGACAAGAGCAACTAACTTGTGTGGTTCAAATGTGTTCCTTATGTACCAGTCTAAATCAATGTTTATCTGGGCAGGTTCAATGGGCTAAGAAAACAGGGTTGCCTATTTACCTTTTGGAGGGTAGTATGCTGAGTATATAATTATTTTTTCCTTAATTTTGCTGTTAAATGAATGATATTTTTTATGCATTGTCTCCAAGTATACAGTTTGGTTATTTGTAAAATTGTGTAAATTAAACTGTGCACATATAATTGGCTATCATATGATTGTAATCTGTGTGGCTCTAGAAGTAAGGTTCAGTTCTGTTGCAACTTATGTTAAATAAAGATTAAACAAAAAAAAGTTTGTGAGCCTTAAGACCCAGGTTTGCAAATTTTTTTTTTTTTTTTTTTTTTTTTAGAGTTTGTATTAATATTTAAGAGATGAAAATAGGAAAGAAAGCATTTCTCATATATTTATGTGCATATAAAAAAAAAGTTATAATCTGAGTTGGGACACTTGAATTTTATTTTAGTTTTTTCAACTAGACACAATGACTCACCGAAAAGGGAAAAGTGACCTTTTCTGAATGAAAATTAAACTCTCATTAGCAAGCATAAGGAAAATATATTATAAAAACAGTTTCTCTATAGTTTTATCTGTAACATAAATAACCTAACATAAATGTTGAATATTACTAATAAAAACATTATGTTAAATTTTAATAATAATTCATCATTTCAGACATATCAAAACAGAAAAAAAAATAGTAAAACTCATAATAAATATAAAGTAAAAAATGTTGAACTGCTGATGACAAAACTGAAAAATCTGAAAGGGCAAAAGTGACTTTTTTTTTAACTATGAAAATCTGATAAAAACAAAATATAGATGTTAATAAACAATTTTTAAATATTTATTTGTGATATACAACAATTAAAATAGGAAAATGACATTCCCTGATATGTTTAGATTTGGAATTATTAGCATTCCAATCTGCTTCTTAAAGAAAAAGTAATGCAACTTAAAAATACTTCATCACAATTAAGGAAACAATAATATAATTGTAAGTAGTTTTCTGATATGGTAAATGCTGATGAACTGCGATTATTATTCTGATGAAATACAGGATGATCCAAAATTTTTAGCTGTTGGTATTTGGGTTTCACAAATTTTTAATCTCCCTGTACATTAATGATTACATCAGCCCTGATTAACAGGTAAGATGGTATTAAGCACAGCTCATAAAACTACTGATTACAAACAACCACTTTAAAGCCAGATGGCATTTATATGAAATTATACACAGAATATATACATATGTTCTAAACTAGCCAAAACAGAAGTACATACCTTTTTATCTAAAATGTATGTTAAATGGCAGTTCTACTTGCTGAATAATGCATCAGTTCAAAACTTTTATCAATTTAATGTGTCAACTTACACATTTTGCTTTCTTAACAGAAAATAATATTCCATGTGCATCATTATGACTGTAATGCACACCAGATTAACCCACAAGATTGTAAAGCAAAAACTGTAACATTAGAGGCTAATTCTACATCAACACAAAATACTACTACTAACAGTAAGCAATCTACTGGTTCTTCTAACAAGTTGTTACAAGTTTTGTTGAGATAACATACAAGAATATCTTACCAAAACTCTATTGAGAGATACTGAATTAACTTAGTTCTTATAAAAATAAAAATTACATAAAACAAAACCAAGTAGAAAGAATACATAATGCCAGACCTTGTTTAGAAGAAAAAAGTAACAGTACAGAGGGTGATGCATTTTCTCTAGAAATTTTGGGTCACTACAAATGAAGTTTACAAAGCTGTAATAAATTACAGAGCATTACCATATATTACATACCTCAAAAGAAACTTCCGAAAGTATCCTAAATTGTGATTCTGTAATATTTTCATTCCTTAGGCAATGCCCAATGTGATATCTAAAACATGGTTGCATCTATGATGTTTAATAGATTAATCTTCATTGATGCAACAATTCTAAAGTTTTAGATTTAATAATTTTACAATTGTTAAATCTAAAACTTTAGCAATTCTATGTACATGGTTTCATAAAGGCAACTATTGTTGCATCTATGAAAAAATTATTTTGCTTGCTCCCCTTTCACAAAATGAAATTTGTTATAAAAATTTGCCTGGATCATTAATATTCCACCACACTCCCATAAAGAGGTAGGGCCTTCTAAGTCAAAAACTGGAGGGGAGGAGCAAATGGGAAGAAAAAAAAAACCAGATAGTCACAAGAATGAAATCTGAAATGGAGTCCTTCAGACAGAAGTAATGCAAAACTACAGCCATCTATATTTCAATAACAACCAATATATCCATGGGTACTCCCAACTGTTGATAAAACTAAACAAAAAATTAACAAATATGTAAAAATTAGTCATAACAATAATTATGCAATAAAAAATACTGTTATTAAGAATACCATCAGGAATGAAAGTTACCAGCTGAATAAATGCTTAGCCAATAACAAATTGGTATAAATACTGCCAGCTTTTGATGTCATCAGTAGCAAAGACAAGAGGGTTAATGGAGTTCACCAAATCCTTTAAGGAGTCTGTGAAATTTGATGAAACAAAAAGGAAAAACTTTAAATTTTGGGCTTTCAGGAGAAACTCTCTAACTCCATGTGCACTAATAGAACAATTAATCCAAGATACAAATTTCAATTCTGGAAAATCATTTTTTTTAAGAATTGTTAGCAAAATGTCATCTGAAAGGTTTCGAACAGGACTCAATACAAGAACCTCAAGCTTTCTTGACAAAGAAATTAATGACAAAAGTTCCTGATCTGAGAGTTCTCGAGCTAAAAAGTCAATATTTTTTATAAACAAGTGTGTTAGGAAAGGATGATATCGTGGAAAATGAGAAAATCCAGGTGGAAATTTTTCATATGGCAATTCAAAAAAATTTATCTGCAGAAAGTTTAAAGAGGGGCACAGTAAACGCAGTACAGATAATTCAGGAATCCACTCCTTTTTAGGATCATAATCAGAATTGAATTCAATACTTAATTCATCCACAATAGCACCTAAACATTCCAGATGCTTCAGTAGGCCTCCAGTAGCATAAATATCAAGTGCCAGACACAGAGGACCATTTTTCCATTCTGATCTTAAAGCAAAGTCATGAATTTTCTTAAATAATGTACCATTTTCTGATAGCTGTGGATCAAAATGCACACAAAGTTTTCTCAATTCAGTACATGTAGACAAAAGAATTTTCATCATATTCTGAGACAGCATTGAAAAAATGTGAATAGAAGTTAACTTATACCTTCTGTTTGATATGCCTTGAGAAATATCTCTGTTATGTAAAATTTGAAGAGCCCCCAATATATCACAGTCTAATGACCTTAGTTCAGGAAGGTGTTTCAGAAGCAAAGCCACTTCTTCATCTTTTTGTCTTGCACTCCAGTAAATGTTAACATAAGATAATTTCTCAAGATTTGTACATTTGGAAAGTGTTGTTAGATTATTTGCTTTAGCAGAATTTAAGAGTGGGAAACTTGATGTATGTAATTTTTTCAGCAATTTATTATTTTCTAAGAATGTGAAATTTATTTTCATACTAGTATGTAGGGTTTCTAATGTTGGAGTAGAATGCAAAAGTGACCTAAGTGCCTTTTGGAATGAACCACGAGGATTATACACTAATTCTCCATGATAATACAGAGATGAGTGGAAGATAAGATGTTTCAAATTTCTACTGTGTGATGACAAGCGGTGGAAAATCCGTGGTAGTTTCCTTAGTGTATCTTCATAAATGAATATTTCAAAATTTTTGATCTTTGAAGTAGTTAGAAGAGGTCGGAAAACTTCCTCACTGGGAAATATGGGGAAACTGATCATTTGTATAGCAAGGATTAAAGCATCAATGAATGCCACTGGAAGAGCACAAAAGGGACTTCTTGTTAAATTTTCCTCTCTAGGATTAATAAACCATGGTTGTAACTGCCAATATTCTTTATGTAACAGTTCTGCTATGGTTGTGATTGAAAGTGTAGCAAGACTCCACACACAAGATGGTTTCACACGGTGAAAATGTAATGTATCACTTTGTTCTTGAGTTTTAGTTTCCATTATTATACCTGTTAGGAAAGAAAGGAAAATATATAGTAGGTAAATATTTATATTATTTTGAACAGCATGGAATAACACTATGTACATAAAATTAATATAAAAAACAATTATGTGTACAGCATGCAAAACAGATGTAGTGACTCTTTTAAAATGGTGACAGCAAATGAATTTTGTAGAGATGATTCTATATATTTGTTGTCATTTGGTTTTTAGGAGCATTAGCAACTAAGGCCATATTGCTCCAAGGATATGCGGTTGTCATTCCCCGACCTTTCCGGATTCTCCATATTTGGTGGTCATGGGCTCGAACCCCGGTCTAATTAAGAAGCGTGTGCTATGCACTGTCGCTCCTGACCACCTGGCTACAGAGGCACCATTCTATATAGTAAAAATTGTTTAAATATTTATCTGCTTGAGTATTTAAGAAAAAATATTTAAATATCTTAATAGCTAAATAATCTATTCAATTGAAAAATAAATGAAACTTTTGAATGCTTACTTTCAACAGCAATAGCCAAAAGCCTATCTGACTGCCAGCTTAACAGCCAGAGCTTCAATTAATTTTTCCCTCTGTAAGTAGAATAAAAATTAATGAGAGTGAAAAAAAAAAAAAAAAAACTATTTTTAACAGAGAAAATACATACTGATAATAAGATCTAAAATATATTTGAAAATTGTAATTATACCGGATGACAGTTTTGATTGGTTGCCACAAAATGTAAGACTCAGTAATTTATTTTTTACCCTCTATAATTCAAAAGATTAAATTGCAAAACACTATACCATAAAAAAAATATATTATATACTCTTATACATATAGGAAGTTTTATAAGATGAAAAATAAACAGTAAATGAACATGAGGCAGCATTTATTGTCTCAGAAAAATGCTACTTCACCTTCAGCAATTAAAAAAAAAAAAAAAATTGTGAACATCCTTGACTAGAAAGCAATGGAATGCACATTTCAATGACAAAAGAATGGGCTAATGTAAAAATACATATAAAATATTTTAGATAAATCTTAGATAATTGCTAATCAAACTTTCATTGCAGTTATAATTAATAATATTTAGATGTCAGTTGTTATGTACTTCATAACAACTGACATCTAAAGCAAATAATAAACTCGTTTATTACTCCATCTCTGAAAACTTCAGATTTCAGGGATACTGGAAGTTAGGTTAGAAGGGGTGGGTAGGGGTCAATACGTCATGTGTATTGTCTCTCCCTTCCAAATTATTAAAGAATAACAAAAAAAAAAAAAAAACCACCATTATATAACATGATTTTTGGATTAATATATTTATTGAAATGTAACAACGGTACTAAATTATGTGCCTCGATAAAAACTGGATGCATTTTGGAAGTCTTGTCATATCCTGTACTGAGACTTATTATTTCAGAAAACAGTAAGGGATAAATGAGGAAGAGAAAAAGTTGGTTCTGTGAATCTAGAGTTGGACAGTGAATGGATGGACAACTACTTGTAGCATGTGTTCAGACCAGTTTGGAGGTGACTGGGGGAATTACAGATGGCAATTCAGAAGAGTGCCCATGGAAATAGCTATAGAAAAGGAATGCAGGAGAAACTAAATGTTGATGAGACAGAGTGGAGATACTTTGATTGGTCATCAATTAACCTGACTGTCCTCTTTTGAATAGAGTAGGAGCTTGAGAGAGGTTTTAAGAGGTTTAACCCATGATGTGGGAACAAACTGCTGGGAGCAAAAAAAAAAAAAAAAAAAAAAACCCACTTTTTTTCACTCAGAGGAAGCAATATTTGTGATGTGCTTATGCCAAGGGAGGTTAGAAAATGTCAAAGATGAGCACAGGAGTAGTAGACTCTTTCTTTTATTACAAATAAGACAGGACTGAGTCTTAGAAGTATTGAAATTAACTAAGTTTTCTTTGCCCCATTAAGAATTGTCTGGACATAAGCATTTAAGGAATTGGTTGTGGATGTTTGAGAAGTTGAAGCTGTTTGTACAGGGCACGGTTTCTCAAGTTGTAAGGTAGAATGTGGTGCACTAACATCAGCAAAACTATGAATAGGATTTCAACTGAGTGGAAGAAGGTCATCAATATACAAGAGGAACTTTTAGGAACACTAGCATTAGTGGAGAAGTTACAAGACTGAAAGCCATTTACTAACACATGCAATGAGCATTCAAAGGGAGAACTTGTAACCCAACTGAAAAAAAAAAAAAAAAAACCCAGACAAACCATAAGATAGCAATTTGCATAGAAAACCTTCATGCCAAACATGATTAACATCCTTAAAAATATCAAGTGACCACCTGAGTTGCATCAAATTTCTCTATTGAATTTGTCCAAAAGTGAATAACAAAAGTCAATATATCACGAGTAAATCATCACTTAGGAAATCCTCACTGGTGTCACTGATCAGATATATGGCTTTGAAACAGTTTAAGACTTGGTGGTTCATGGATTTCTTCATTAATTTGGAAAGAGTAGATAAATGCAATGGGATGATACCTGGAAGGGAGATATTTGTCACTCTTTTTAGGAACTTGCTGGATATAAGAAAATTTCCATGCAAAATGCCATGGAATATAATGAAATATGAAAGACTGACTTAGAACAGAAGCAAACTCAAGAAGATACAGATTTTGAAAACAAGAGAAATGCCATCAGGGTTGTTCAGAATTCTTCTAACCATCCTTCTGTCAAAACACCACAAGAGTCACTGAATTGAATGAATTTGGTATGGTATGAGGTGATTTACCAAGAACATCAATACAAGAGTTAGAAGAAAAGTAGGATACTAGTATGTTGAGAGATCTTTATCTTTAACTGATGATGCAATAACCTATCAGAATGTAATAGAATAGCAGAAGGGGGGGAATAAATGGACAAAAAAGTTGTGGCCAATATCTTTGGCAGGTGATCATAATGCTTGACTACTATTTTGACAAGAAGCCAAGCTTCCCACTCTTAGCTATTTGATATTGAGTTTGGTTTGATTAATAACCAATTTACAATAGTTTAATAACTATTTTATAATAGTTTGCATAGTTTCCACTTTATTTACTGCCAAGCTTTAGCATAGGCAGAAAATAAAGTGGAGATTTGCATGCAAGCCAATTGCAATATGCTGCATTCATATCCTGAACAATCCTAGCACATTTATTGGAAAATGAAGGTTTAGAAAAAGGACATGATTTTTGGGTGGAATGTGCAATAAAGTATTTCTTCCCTACAAGAATAATTTCATTCACATTATCTGATCAAAACTGGAATCACAAGATTTAAAACAGTAATCCAACCAAGGGGAGAAAGACTAGAAATCTCAAAGATCATCCCATTTTGCAATCTTGTAATGCCACAAGACTGAGAACAACCACGAGAAAGGCTCCACTGGAGAAGCTCCATCACTAAATTGTGATTTCAGGTACTTAGAGGACCACTAACATTGACGATGTACTTTGAAGGTAGAAATGGGTAGAAAATTTTTAAGGAAAAGATCAAGGGTGTTGGATGTGTGGTTAAGATTGTCTGGTGTATATTAGGTAAATGAACAAGCTGAGTAAGGTCATTAGTAATTGCAGAAGCCCCATGTTTTGTCCAGCTGGAGTCTACACAAGTAGAACACTGAAGCCCAGCTTTATGAATATCAACATAGCAGTAGTGGTGCAGCACCTAAACAGGTGCCCCTCAAACATCACATTCCTTCCATACTGTTATTCAATGATTGAAATTCTGAAATGTTTTCTACCATTCTAAATATAGTCAAACTTTTACTGTAATAGTTTCTAAAGTGATTTTCTTACAGTTTTCATATAAAAATTTGGTGAAAGAATCTGTCAGGTGCACTGCCACTGTTTTTTGAAACTATTTGGATTTTGCTTGAAGGATGGCATGGTACTGGGCAAGTGCTGATGCTATGTTTGTTTAAAGTTAAAGGTTTCTTATTTTTCCTCTCCCACTAGGTCAATAAAACTCTACTGTCTTACTCTAGTTTTGAAAGATTTATTATTCTTTTTGTAGAATTAAGCCAGTAACATGAAACCCAGTGTTCTGTCAAAATCTAATACTTTGTTTCTTTTAATATTTATATGCATAATAAGCAGAAATACAGTAAGACCCCGTATCCGCGGGAGATACGTTCCAAGACCTATCGTGGATGGCTGAAACTGCGGATATAAGCAAATACCTGATGATACATTGTGATTTTCTTGTACATACATACATATAATAAAGTTTAATTGATAAATTAAACACACAGTAAAACATTACCAACATTAAATACGGTAATAATAAAGTACAGCAGACTCTCGATTTACTGGAATTGACCGGGACACTTCAATACTCCAAATTAAAAAAAAAAAAAAAAAACAGAAATCATAAAATTCAAGTAATAAACAGATATTTTGAAAGTCGTAAATAAGCGACAAGAACCAGCGTTATAAGTCGTCATTGGGAGATTAGTGTACCTACTATCTTGAAACCCCCTCTGTCTTCACACCTACCGCTCAAAACAAAAAAGAAAAAGAAAAAAAAAAAAAAGAGAGAGACCAAATGTTTAGTTTGATTTAGTGCGTCGCGTCGCACCGCAAAAGAACAAATTTTGTTTCATTATTTACGTCAGGGATGTCGGAATTTTTTTTTCCTAGTAACTTTTTGTTTTTTGTTTAGAAATCACGAAAATTATGGGCAAACACTAGAGTTGTGCTTTAAAATTAAACAAAAACTTGAAATTATTCAAAAGTTTGAAAACGGTGCATCCATTAAATCTCTAAAGAATCATTATAATGTTGGTGACCAACATTATAATGATTTTTAGTATTATAATGTTATAATGAAATAATCTAAATAATAATATTTAGATTATTTCATTTAATTGTTTGTAAAATTTAATGCTGAAAGTGTATTTGAAACCAATATGATGCTAAATTATATAGGAACTATGTCATTTGTGGAGCTATGCCTTTTGCATAGATCAGTGGTTTTCAACCAGGGTGCCGCATAAACATTCCAGGGGTGCCACGTAATTTGGTTTTAAGTTACTTAAACTTATTATTTTTTAATTTATGTTTATTTCATTATAAAAAGGTGTACAGTATCTTTTTAATTTTGTGGTGATCTATAATTGATGTTTACTTAATACCTCTATATAAAGAACAAAATTATATATTTTATTCTTTATATAGAGGTATTAAGTAATAAAATTATATATTTATTTCATTTATTTCTGTGTATATATATTTTTCAGATAAGGCGAGTAACTGTTTTTTCTTTTTTTCGATTAATGCTGTATAAGCTTGCTTTCTAGCATTATTTTGAGGATTTAGCGTCAAACAACGTTAACTACAAAATGGCATTTTTTTAGATAACTTTAATTTTACTTATACAAATAACAATGTATATCATCTTATAGAGCTGTATCTCTCTGATTAGTACTTTACAAGTTAGCTTGAGCTGTAAGTACATTTCTGGTAAACCAAGAAAATGCCAAATGACATTTTCTTGGTTAATTACAAAAAACTTTTAAAAACTACAAAGTGATTTTGTAGTTAATGTTGTTTGATACTACACCCTCGATTTACTACTGCTACTAAGTCCAAATGATTTAAAAAGAGGGCAAAAAAAGAAGAAAAAAACCCAAAAAACTTGCCAGACTCTCTGCCTCTGCCACACTGGGAGACACCTTGTTTCAGTGTTTGACAACCCTCTGCCCATAGATACATTTTATGAGATCTAACCTTCTGTTATTTCCTAAAATTTATATTTGTATTTCTGGTTCTTGTCTCACTTACGAGGGAGAATAGACCTTCCCCATTAAATTTATTCAACCCTATCAGTGCCTTATATACCTCAATCTGATCTCTCTTTAGATGTCTAGATGTCAAACTTGGCTACACCTCTTGTTAATTTTTTCTTAATATATATACACCAATTTGTACTCGCCGTTAATGTAGTCACCTTTATTTAATTAATCTCCAGAAGTTCTGTCTAATACACAGGACTATACTAAAAAAATGCCATGAAGTAGATCAGAATGTGTGTCTGCAATTCTGCCCAGAGACAATAGGAGGGATTATGTGCTGAAATTTTTGTGGATTGACTTGAATGAATTTGCAAGACTTGGGGGGGAGAGATTTTTTATCAGTGTGGCCCGCATTTGTAGGTAAAAGGAATCTATTTTGTAGAGATGGTATTCATTTGAACAAAGGTGGCACAAGGATTTTTGCCAGTATCATTGAGGATACCCTAAGGGTTCAGGGAAACAGTTGGGGATGGAGAAGTAGGGTAATTTAGATCTGCATTTATCTGATGATGTGGGTCAAAGTAATGCTGGCACTCGCCTCACAAATTCTTGTTTGTTGCCACAACAGCCGATGTAAATAAGATGTTCTGAGAGTAACGTTTCAAATAAGGGGGAAGATAAAACTTGGGATACAAATCTAAATAACTTCAAGGGGTGTATCAAGGTAGTAAACTACAGAAGATTACTTAGTCTCAACTGTGTCTACAGTAATGTTAGGAGTTGTCAATAAAATGGCTGAATTTGAACTCCTGATTAGGACAATTAATACTAATATAACAGGGATAACAGAAACGTGTTGCCACCCAGAAATTGGTGATGATGAGTTCCACTATGGTAGGTATAATATATTTAGGAAATATAGAAGGGCTGAGGGGGGTCATGCTTCTTATCAAAAGCAGCCTGAGTGTAAAAAGAGCGCTTGCTAAGTCTGAAGTTATGTCTGCCAGTATATGTGGTGTGAGTTAGTTGGAAGCAAAGGAACAATGAGAGTGGGAGTAATCTACAGACCAGAACACAGTGTTCTTCACAGTGTTCTACAGACCAGTTGTTTGTTGTTGTTGTTGTTGTTGTTATTTGGTTTTTAGGAGCATTAGCAACTAAGGCCATATTGCTCCGAGATATGCGGTGGTCGATACCTGACCTTTCCGCATCCTCCATATTTGGTGGTGACGGGCTCGAACCCCGGTCTAATCAAGAAGCACTGCTGCTCCTTCCCACCTGGCTACGGAGGCGCCCAACTCTACAGACCAGAACACTGTGAAGAATATGATGAGAGTCTTTACATGCAGGTGGAATGGGCAGGCAAGCATGAATGTCTTATTATGGGTGACTTTAATCTGCCCCTGATTGACTGGAATAAGTGGAAGGGAAACTCACCATGGGGAAAAACTTTTTAAAATAAACTAGATGATTTTTATTTGTACAAGCATGTTATAGAAAGTATTAGGAGGTGAGAATATTCTTGACCTCATCATTACTAATGATTCAGATGAGACATCACAGGGCTTAAAGTACTGGAACCACTGTCGGAAAGTAATCATGCAATCATCGGTTGGAAGATGAAGAAAGATGTTGCAGTAGTTAAAGGTAATGGCACAGTTTTAACTTCAGAAGAGTGGACTTTGATGGTTTAAAGTGCCATATGGCATCAATGAATTGGGAGGACTGCCAAGGGATGGCGAATACATTTAAATTTTTTTATGGAATACTTTTAAAGCAAAAATCATAGAAGCCATGAACATACACATACCTTTAAGAAAATATTGCAGGAGGATGGCGAAATGGATGATTGCTGAGCTCGCTGGTCAAATAGGGCAGAAAAAGATAGTAATGAATAATTACAGAGCAATGAAAAGTACTGAAGCCTACAACAAATACAACTTTATAAGAAGTATAGATAAGAGGGGATTAGTGAAGAGGAGTAGGGTCTCAAATGTTATTTAGTATATTGTAAAGTTTATTTTCATAGGTTTTTTTTTTTTTTTTCCTGTAATAGTTTGATTTTTTTAATATTATAAATATAATTATTTGAAAGTTTCTTTTATTAATAAATAGTAAATTTTATAATGGTTATTACATGCATTGTAATGGTTATTATAAGGAGTCATGGTACCCTCAGCCGACCGGGCTAGCCGGGTGGGTAAAGTACCTGCCCGGCAACCCAAAGGTCGCAGGTTCGATTCCCGCCTCGGGCTTGGATCAAAGTACTGCAAAAACCTTGGGAGGTGTAATATGGCCACAGAAGCCGATGCGCCAATAACTACCAAATCAAAAAAAAAAAAAAAAAAAAGGTACCCTCTGACAAAGTGCTCAAGGCACTCTGTCAGAGGGTACCATGACTCCTACGGAAATAGCTGATGGCGATTCCGGGTAGTCATGATTTTATCCTTTGCAGAATGTGTGGCATCTATTCCAAGGTTGACCTAGTGGATAATCCTAGCTCATTTGGAGATTATTTTCTTTATCACTGTTGTAAGGAGTGCACTGATTTCGTGCATTGCTAAAACAATTTGACTTGCTGAAAAAACACGTGCTTACCCTCAAGAATTATGTATCCTGGAGCTCGTCGGGGACTGAAGACTCTAGTAACCCACCAAGTGATGCACTCCTGATTCAGGCCCCAGAACAGAATAACCAAGTGCAAACTACTTTGGTTCAAAAGGACTTGGTTTTATTAGAAGACTCCATTGTCGGGGGAATGGGAAATATTTTTTGTAATAAGGATAGGTGGACTAGAACCAGGGTATGCCTGCCTGGAGCAACTATTAATGACGTCACCAATATACTGTCAGATTTTAAGGGGGGATAAAGAGAATATTATTATTCATGTGGGGACTAATGCCATTAAGCATACATGATCTGATGATTTGTTAGACAAATATAGGGCCTTGTTGAAGAAATGCCGGGAGTTAGGTCACAATATCTATGTGTTTGTAATTCTGCCCAGGTACAATAGGAGGGATTATATGCTGAAGGCCTTGTGGATTGACTCAAGACTTGAACTGTGCAAGGCTTTTGGGGGGAAATTTCTATCAGCTTGGCCCCCACTTGTGGGTGGAAGGAATCTGTTTTGTGGAGGCGGGGTGATTTGGGCAGGTGTGGTGCGGGAGTTTTTGCCAGAGGGTGCCCTGGAGGTTCAGGGAGGCTGCTGGTTTGGGGGGGGGGTCAGGGGTAATATAGATACGCATTTATCTGGTGGTATTGATCAGAGTGGCACTTGCACATACCTCAAGAGTTCTTGTTTTTTATCGCAACAGAACATAGTAGCAAGATGCTCTGAGGGCAGAAATGTTTCAAATGAGCAGACAGCTAATGCCAAGGAAGTGAGCTTGATTAACTTTAGGGGGTGTATTGGGTTGGTTTACTGTACAAGAGTGCTAGGTCTTGATTGTTTATGCAGTGGTGTCGGAGTTGTCATCGGTAGGATGGGTGAGTTCGAACTGCTGGTTGGGACAAGTGGCGCTGACATAGTGGGGCTTACAGAGGCATGGTGCCGCCCGGAGATGGGGGATGATGAGTTTCAGTATGGTGTGTGTGTAGTGTGTTTGGGGGGGGGGGTCATGTTTCTTGTAAGAAGCAGCCTGAGCACGATGAAAGCTTTCCAAGATTCAGACATTTTGCATGCTTCTATGGAGTATGTGTGGTGGGGGTGGGGGTGGTCTGCGGGCAGGGTGGGCATGAATGCCTTATTGGGGGTGATTTTGGTTTGCCTCTGGTTGATTGGATCAAGTGGGGGCGAGGCTCCACATGGGGGACAGGGTTTTTGAATCAACTGGATGATTGCTGTTTGTATCAACATTTCAGGGAAAGTACTAGGAAAAGAAATACTCTGGACCTCATCATCGCCTATGAATCGGATGACATAGTGGGGCTGTCAATACAGGAACTGGTAGCAGGAAGTGATCACAGAGTTCTACGGTGGATGATGAAGAGAGAGGTAGTAGTAAAGGAATGGATTATAATTTCAGGAAAGGAAATTACGATGGCTTAAGATGCTACATGGCCTCTATTAATTGGGTAGATATCTAACAGAGAGCGAATACAACTGAATTATGGTTTTTTTTTTTATCATATGATGTAAGCAATACACGAAGAAAGCAGTTTTTTCCTGCTTCCTTCGTGTATCGTGGCCGTGAGGTCCAACCAGAGTACAGCACCATCATAATATCCAAGCCCGAGGCAGGATTCGAACCCGTGACCTTTGGGTTGCCAGGCAGGCACTTTACCCAGCCAGCTAGCTCGGTCAGCTGAATTATGGTATACCTTTTGAAGCATTAGTTGCAGAGGCCTTGAATGCTTATATACCACTGAAAAATACTCCACGAGGAGGATTCCAAGTTGGATGAATAATGAAGTTGCCATATTACTTAAGCAGAAAAAGACGGCATGGAAGAGTTACAGAACAATAAAAAGTACTGAAGCCTATAACAGCTACTAATTGATCTGTAATAGTGCCACAGAAAAGGTTAGGCTGGCAAAGGCAAATTATGAGGAATTGCTGGCAAAGAGAACAAAGAAGGGGGAGAAGGAATTCTTCACATATATAAATGCAAAGAAGAGAAGGACAAACCAGATCGGACCCTTATGTAATGGATGTTTGTTTGTTTGTTTGTTATTTTGTTTTTAGGAGCTTTAGCAACTAAGGCCATATTGCTCCGGTGGCCATTCCCTGACCTTTCTGCATCCTCTGTATTTTGTGGTCACAGGATCGAACCCCAGTCTAATCAAAAAGCGTGTGCTACGCACTGCTGCTCCTGCCCACCTGGCTATGGAGGCGCCATGTAATGGACATGGGATAGTATTAGTTACCCCAGCTGAAGTTGCAGATGAACTTAACAGTTACTTTGCATCGATATTTACAGAAGAAAAATTCTTTATGTCAATGAGAAATTATGGGAGTGAAGTTGAAATATCACAAAAAGAATCAGTATTAGGACCATTGTTGTTTTTGACTTTCATAAGTGACATCGATGAAGGGATAGAGGGCGTGATGTCTAAATTTGCAGGTGATGTAAAGATTGGTAGAGTAGTTAATGATCACCGCAAAGCAGAACTTCTTCAGAGTGACCTAAATAGACTTCAGGAATGGTCAGAAAAATGGCAGCTATGCTTTAATCCAGCAAAGTAAGGTATTGCACCTAGGGAACAGTAACCCTAAAATAACTTATACACTTGGTGGAGTTGAACTAAAGCCATTAGTGGAGGAAAGGGACTTTGGTATTACGAAACAGCCAGACATGAAGTTCTCCAAGCAGTGTAGACTGGTTGCAAGGCCCATAGTGTCCTATCAATGATTTATCAAACAATTGCGAGTAGAGATAAGGATGTCATAATCCCATTATATAAGGCTATTGTTAGACCATACTTGGAGTACTGTGTTCAAGTATGCAGACTGCACCTAAAGAAAGACATGTTTCTTGAAAGGGTACAAAGATGGGCAACTCGCCTGGTGAGATCGGCAAAAGAAAAGGGCGTTCATATGAAGAAAGACTTCGGATGCGTGGGTTGCAGAGCTTGGAAACTAGGCACCTTAGAGGAGATGATTGAGGTGTTTAAGGCTCTGAGAGGCATAAGTAAAATGAACGAGGACAAAATTTTCACAGTTATAAATGATTCTAGAACTAGGGGCCATAAATTCAAGTTACAGGGGGAATTGTTTAGACTGGATTGCAGAAAGTTTTATTTTAGCCAGTGAGTTATAAATTACTGGAATAATAATAATAATAATAAGTTACCTGCATAGGTGGTAGAGGCTGACAGTTTGGGGAAATTCAAAGGTCAGCTGAAAGCTATGGGAGGAGGGAAATTCATAGGTTGTCTATTTTTTTTTTCTCTTATTATTATTATTAAATTATAGTTGCTCAGAGCGAAACGGATACAAAAATAGATTGTGACAAGTTTAATAATAAGAAATTATACATATATCAGATTAGATACATACAAATAAAAGCTTTCGGTTGGTTAGTCAACCTTCTTCAGTTAAACTGACAGTTAAGAATGGAGCATGAGGTACTGTGTGTACTGCCAATCTTGTACGTGAAGGGTGTGATTAATTGTTGGATGTTGAAGCCTGTGGCTGTGATGTATGCGGGTGTGGCCAGTGTTTGTCAATGGACAGGATTGCTGTTTCGGTGATAGGGTGGACTTGACAACCACTGTTCCTGTTCACTGATGTATTGGAGCATTTGATGTTTAACGACTCCAACCAGGCACGTCGCCGATAATGGCGGGACTTATCCACAACCACAACATCGCAGTGTGGGTCAATGTCGTGGTGGGTTGCCCAAACGTGTTCGGCAATAGCTGAGTGCTCCACATCCGCTAAGCGGATTGCTCTTTTGTGTTCGGAAAGGTGTTTTTCGAGCCGTCTCCCAGTTTCCCCGATGTAGCAGCTAGTGCAGTCATGGCAAGAGATGCGGTAGACCAATCCGCTTTGTAGTAGGGTGGGGACAGGTGTTTTTACCTTATTTGTATGTATGTATCCGCTTTGTAGTTGGGGACAGGTGTTTTTACCTTAGGGTAAAAACACCTGTCCCAACCCTACTACAAAGCGGATTGGTCTACCGCATCTCTTGCTGTGACTGCACTAGCTGCTACTTCGGGGAAACTGGGAGATGGCTCGAAAAACACCTTTCCGAACACGAAAGACAATCTGCTTAGCGGATGTGGAGCACTCAGCTATTGCCGAACACGTTTGGGCAACCCACCACGACATTGACCCACACCGCGATGTCATGGTTGTGGATAAGTCCCGCCATTATCGGTGACGTGCCTGGTTGGAGTCGTTAAACATCAAATGCTCCAATACCTCAGTGAACAGGAACAGTGGTTGTCAAGTCCACCCTATCACCGAAACAGCAATCCTGTCCATTGACAAACGCTGGCCACGCCCGCATACATCACAGCCACAGGCTTCAACATCCAACAATTAATCACACACTTCACGTACAAGATTGGCAGTACACACAGTACCTCATGCTCCATTCTTAACTGTCAGTTTAACTGAAGAAGGTTGACTAACCAACAGAAAGCTTTTAATTGTATGTATCTAATCTAATATATGTATAATTTCCTATTATTAAACTTGTCACAATCTATTTTTGTATCCGTTTCGCTCTGAGCAACTGTAATTTAATAATAATAATGAATCTAGAGTGCACAGGCCTCTTTAATCATACTTATTATTTTATTTTTATTATTATTTTATTTATTTTTTGTTGTTTTTTTTATTTTTTTGTTATTTTATTTTATTATTATTGTTTTTTTTTTTTTTTTTTTTGGCTGGTGCAACATAAGCCATAGGCTTCCTGGCACCATGTGACCATTGCTAATACTAATACTAAATAAGATCTGGAAGGCCAAGCCTGCATATGAGAAAGCACTGGCTTCTCATATGCTGACTTGCTAAGAGAGCAAAGAGTGGGGACAAAGAATTTTTCTCTATGTGAAAACAACAAAGAAGAAAGCTAATCAGATCAGTTGTTTGTTTGTTTGTTTATTTGGTTTTTAGGAGCATTAGCAACTAAGGCCATATTGCTCCGGGGATATGCGGTGGTCATTCCCTGACCTTTCCGCATCCTCCGTATTTGGTGGTCACGGGCTCGAACCCCAGTATAATCAAGAAGCGTGTGCTACGCACTGCTGCTCCTGCCCACCTGGCTACGGAGGCGCCTAATCAGATCGGACCCTTGTGCACTGGGTATGGGGAAAGTCTTAGATAACCCAGCTGATGTTAAGATGAATTTAATAGATACTTTGCATCGGGCTTTAGTGATGAAAGTCCCCATGCTGAGAAGAGACTGGGCAAGTGAGGCTGAGCCATATGAAATTAGTGATGTTGTAATTATAGATGATGTTTATTAGAAAAACCTTTGAGCATAAAGGCAAGTAAAGCTCCTGGAGTTGATGGCATATACCCTGTAGTTTTGAGGGAGAGAATGAGGGAGTGTACTGTCCCATTGTGGTTAATTATGAGGCCATCTTTGGACTCAGGGGACAGTATACTACAGACCGGTTAGTCTAACTTAAGTAGTAGGAAAAATCTTATAAGCAATGATTAAGAGTACAATTCAGGGATATTTAGATAGATATGGTATTCTGAAGGACACACAACATGCCTTTGTTAAAGGAAAATCATGCTTAACTAACTTAGTAGGCTATTTTGACACAGATACTCATGAGCTTGATTTAGGGAAAAATTTTTACATAGTTTATTTGGATTTTAGCAAAGCATTTGACTCAGTCTATCATGAGAGATTACTATACAGGGTGTTTCAGTTAAACGTTTCAGAACTTCTAAGAGGGGTAGGGTACATCTTGACAACTCGAAATCATATAGCAATGTGGGGTCGGAAATGCTTTCCTGAAGCGGTGTTGTACACAGAAGCACCATAAAGAAAAGAGACCGTAAGTGAGAAATCGTTTTAATAATACATGAAAAGAAGCAAAAGGTACATGGATTAAAGTAAGTGTTCGAAGTTTCTTCCACGGGCTACAATGCACGCCTCACATCTCCGACGCATGGACATCCGAACATTCTGGAATACTCCAGGCGAATTTCCAATTTCTTCGGCAGCTACTGCGATTCTTGCAACCAGCTCCTCAGCATTGTCAACAGGGGTGTCATAAACTAGCGATTTCATATGACCCCAGAAATAAAAATCAAGACATGATAGGTCGGGTGACCGAGCAGGCCAACGCACGGGACCACCACGTCCGATCCACTGTTGACCAAATGTGACATCCAGGTAGTTACGAACATCTCCGCTATAATGGGCAGGGGCTCCATCGTGTTGGAACCACATTGTCTGTTGCGTCGATGCAGAAATCTGTTCATCTCTCAAAAGTTGTGGCAATACTTGCTGCAGAAAGATCAAGTAGATAGGTCTGGTTAGACCTATCTACTTGATAATCCATGTACCTTTTGCTTCTTTTCATGTATTATTAAAACGATTTCTCACTTACGGTCTCTTTTCTTTATGGTGCTTCTGTGTACAACACCGCTTCAGGAAAGCATTTCCGACCCCACATTGCTATATGATTTCGAGTTGTCAGGATGTACCCTACCCCTCTTAGAAGTTCTGAAACGTTTAACTGAAACACCCTGTATAAGCTTGAATAGATTGGGATTACTGGTAAGATTCTAATATGGATTGCAGGGTGGTATCAGGGAAGAAAGCAGAGGGTTGTGATTAATGGATATTTTTCAGATTGGTGTAATATCAGGAGTGGGGTTTCTCAAGGATTGATTCCTGGATCTCTATTGTTTCTCATTTTCATTAATGACACTGACAAAGGGATAGAAGGCATGATGTCAAAATTTGCAGATGATGTAAAGATTGGCAGATTCGTTAATGATCAGTGACAAGCAGCATTCTTCAGGATGACTTTAACGGACTTCAAAGATGGTCAGAAAAGTGGCAGCTATGTTTTAATGCTGGCAAATGCAAGGTCTTACATTTGGGGAAATAGCAACCCACAAATAAATTATACACTTGGTGGGTTGAATTAAAAACAATGGAGGAGGAAAGGAATCTGGAAGTTACAATACGGACAGATATGAAGTTTTCTAAACAGTGAAAACAAGCAGCCAGGAAAGCTCATGGTGTCCTATCAATAATTTGTAGATCGCTATTCTGTAGAGATAAAAAAAAAAAAAAAAAAAATTTGCAGCCATTATCAACCCACTGCAGGGTGGAAGCCTCCTCAACAATTCATGCTGAGGGAAATGGACCATAATCTTCCACGCTGGTCCAGTGCGAGTTGGCAGATCAACCGTATTTAGCAGTCAGGGGCTTGAACCCCGGTCTACTCAAAGAGCGTATGTTACTGCACTCCCGCTCCTGACCACTCGGCTACAGAGGCCGTTCTGTAGAGATAGAGAGGTCATAATTCCACTCTATACAGCAACAGTAAGATTACATTTGGCATACTGTGTCCAAGTATGAAGACATCATCTGAAAAACAAAATAGAGCTTCTTGAAAGGGGTTCAAAGACTGGCAACTCAAATGGTGAGATCGGAAGTAGGATGACTGTATGAGGAAAGACTTCGATTATGTTGGCTATGGAGCTTTGCAACCAGGCAACTCGGGGATGACCTGATTGGGGTTTATAAGGCTCTGTGAGGGTTTAGTAAAATGAATGAAGGTAGAATTCTTATTGTGATAAAGAATTCCAGAACTAGGAGTCATAAATTCAAATTACAGAGCTTGAGGTTTAGATTAGATTGTAGGAAATTTTTGTTTTAGCCAGAAAGTCATTGATTGCTGGAACAAGCTGCCCTCGTAGGTAGCTGAGGCTGACAGTTTGAATAAATTCAAAGGTCAACTGGATTGTTACCCGTGTGAGAGGGACGCATATAATTTGTAATTTCTTATCTACTTGTTTGGGTGTTTTTTTGCCAGTGCAGCATAAGTTTGTGGTTTCCTTGCACTTACTATGTCTTCATCTTTAGGTGCAGTTTCAAGGCTACATACTTCATATAGACTACAGACCTCATTCATGAAGGAGTCATAAATTCCTATATATCGAAAAATTATAGGAGTACACTATTCCTATATATCGAAAAATTCCTATATATCATTGACAAGATCCCATGAGCTACTCTTGCAGCCTGTCTGCACTGTCAGAAAACTCAGCTCAGCTCACATAAAAATATATCTTTTTAAGAGTTCTTTCAAGGCTAGCTAATCACTTCAGAGGACCCATACAGAGTTGTAAAATTTGCCTTCTGTATAGTTTGTGATAAATTTATGCAGATCAGTATCAAGATTCTGCACGGTTAATAGTATTTTATGGGCTTGGCACATCCACGGTCCTGAGCTGGATATCATCATTCTTCTCTTTCTTGGTGATTCCCTTTTACTTCTCTCTCTCTCTCTCTCTCTCTCTCTCTCTCTCTCTCTCTCTCTCTCTCTCTCTCTCTCTCTCTCTCTCTCTCAGGATAACTTGTAATTTTTTTAGCTGGTGCAGCATAAGCCTCAGGCTTCCTTGCACTATACGGATAATAATAACAATAATAATAGTAATCTGGATTACTTCCAGAAACACACAGCAGCACTCCACCAGGCCATAAAGAAGATAGACAAGCGGTATACCCCACTCAACCTAAGCGAGGAGTCCTTCCCCCTCAACCAGGAGGTACAAACGAAGCTAGAAAGATAGGCAGAGAAGACACTCCATAGCAGACGCTACAATGATCTCCATCAAGATCACATAGATAAAACTGCTTCCAATGCATGGCTTACGAGTGGGACACTCTTTCCTGAGACTGAAGGATTCATGCTTGCCATCCAAGACCAGGTAATCAACACCAGAAATTATAGAAAATACACTGCCAAGGAGCCCGGAGTGTTCGATGATACATGTCGACGTTGCCACCTGGCCTCAGAAATGATCCAACACATCACTGCGGGGTGCAAGGTGATCACCCAGACTGAGTACACTCATAGACATGACCAGTTAGCAAGGATAATATATCAGAAGCTAGAGAGGAAATACCAGTTGACCAAAGAAAGTGTACCATACAACAAGTACAAACCACAGGCACTACTAGAGACCCCAACCCACAAGCTGTACTGGGACCGCACCATAATAATGGATAGGACAATCCCGCACAACAGACTGGACATAACCCTTGTGGACAAGAAGGAAAAGACTACCTATCTGATTGGCATAGCGGTACCCAACACTGCCAACCTGCAGAAAACCCATGGGGGAAAAAAATCAGGAAGTACACAAACCTAAGAGGAGATCAAAGAGATGTGGCATATGCAACAAGTAACGACCATCCCGATCATCGTGTCAACCACAGGTATGGTGCCAAAGACCCTACATAACAGCCTAGCAGCAATAGGTCTCCCAGCAAACACCTACAAGGAACTCCAGAAAGTTGCAATCCTGAACACCTGTAGTCAGAGAGTTCCTCGACCAACAGTAACACCAGACATAACAACAACCACCCTGTGTACTTCTTAGCAATACCCGTCACGAGGTGGAACCCCCAATCAGGGAGAAATAATATAAAAGCAATAATAATAATAAGAACTTATCATTCAAGCGCATAATTGTATTTGAAAAGGTTGGGAAGGGCAAGGCCCTCAGCAAACAGATGAAGTTTTGTCAACTGCAAATGTCTGAGACATGCTTGTGGTTGCATAATGATGGTGTTTCTGAGTGATCCAACATAAGGTCCAGTATTCTGCAGCATATAAAGAAAACTACACTATATATTTCCTTAAGATAGCAATATCCCAGACATAATGAATATGAATCATCATTCCCAATGTAGCCAGAACACCTTCAGATGAAGTGTCTCCAGATGAATGTGGAAGCAGAATTTAAGAGTAAAAAATGATGCTTAGATACTTATGCTGCTGTGAAACAAGGATTAAAGCATTATATAGTGATAGAAAAATTTATATTGATCTTCTTTTAAGTGAGGAGAATAGAGTATTAGACCTAATCAGGTTTATGTTCATATTTTTATGTTCATATTCTTGTTAGTGGGAAAGGTTAATACAAATCAAATTGAGCAAGGTAATCTACCATATAAATGAGGACAAGGTTAATTCTTGCAGTGACGGTCCAACCAGAGTGATGATATGATTGGAGATTTGGATGATGGGCCTTCGTGTTATTTGTATAGATCGAAAGATCTTTTCTATCATGCAAGAAAGAAAGCAGAATTTTAGAAAAAAAAAACTCCTCCTTATGGTACTCTGACCTTAACCTACTGATTATATGTCTGGTTTCAAGTGTTGAGACGGAGCAGAGAGATGAGAAAAATCTCTCCAGACTGAAGTGTTTTATAAGAGAACATAAAAGGGCATGAATGATAACAGAAACAAAAACTGCTTTGATGTCCAGTTTTTGACAGCAAATCCAGAGGTAGCCTCAAAGGTAGTTAAACATTCTGTTGGTAAGGGAGTAGACTGGTAACCATCGATCATATTTATCTGATGATATGGGTTAAAGTAAAGTTTATAAGCATCCAAGAGTAACAGTACGAGGCATCAAAACGAGGAGCTTTTGGATATTGGAAAGAGGTGCAGCGGGCAATGATGTTGTAAATGAACAGGAAGTTAATTCTGGGACAACAAACTTAGATAATTGGAATGGATGCGTAAGTGCAAATACCTTCTTATTGGTGATTTAAATTACTTTTATTTACTGGAGAAAGTGAGAGGGAAACTTGCCATGGTGGGCAAAATATTTAAATCAACTTGATGATGATAGGAGATCTGAGGATTATCAACAAGTACAGAGCAATGTTGAGAAACAGATGCAAGTTAGGACTGAAACTGAAAGTGTCTGCAATCCTGCCCAGGCACAATAGGAATGATAAGAGGGAGTACAGAAGGGTCTTGACAATCAATCTGGCTCTGCAGAGACTGTGCAAGGATTATGGGATAGAATTTTTATCAGTGTGGTCTGTGCTTGTTAACAGGAGAGACTGTTTCTAAAGGGATGGGATACACTTAAATAGGAGGAGGTGCAAAATTATTTGCTGATGCTATCAAAGCAGTGTTAGGTGGGTTAGAAAACTGCTATCATGGGGGATGCAACCATATTGTAATAAGTGAGCTGATGGAATCTATCCAATAATATTAAAAGAAGCAGTAGAAATGACAATCAAACCTATAGCTAAAATAAGGCATCCTTAAAGTCAGGGAATTCCCTACAACAATGGAGATGTGCAATTGTCCCTCCTATTCACAACAATGGTACAATGTACCTTTAAGTTTGACTTGTATGCCGGGGAAAATAATGCAGTCAATATAGCAAAAATGAAATTATAAAGCAATCTAAGAACAGATTTGTTGGTTGGGGAGCAGATCATGTCAGACCAATCTGATTAGTTACCACAAAGTTGTTAAGAAGAAACTGGATGCTAAGATAATTGGGCAAGTTGCTACAATGGATAAAAGGATGGTTGAGTGGGAGAAGACAGAGTGGTAATCAATGGACACTGCTTTTCGTGAACTAATGTTATTAGTGGAGTCCCCCAGGTTTCAGTGTTGGGTCCACTGTTGTTTTGTATATTTATTAATGATATTGATGAAGGTATATCAGGCTTAATGTCAAAGTTTGCACATGATACAAAGGTTGGCACGGTTGTTAATGACAGTATGCTACTGCAACAGGATCTAGAAAAGTTGGGAAAATGAGCTGAGAAGTGGAAAATGAAGTTTAACATTGATAAATGCAAAGTACTGCATATGGGTAGCATTAACCCCAGCGAAATGTACCAATTGTGTGGTATTACACTCAGGGTAGTGGAGAATGAAAGAGACCTGGGGGTAACTGTGCCCTCAGATATGAAGTTTTCTGAGCAGTGCAGACAGGTGGCCAGGTTAGGTCATGGGGTCTTCTCAATGATATTCAAGGATTTTGCCAACAGGGATAAGGAGGTGATTATCCCCTTGTATAAGGCAATGATCAGACCACACCTTGAATACTGTGTACAGGTCTGGAAGCCCATTTTCAGAAGGACTGCTAGAACGAGTATAGAGAAGGGCAGCAACAAGGCTGGTTAGGGGAACAAAGGGGGTGCTCATACGAAGAAAGGCTTAAGTTCTGCAAATTGCAAAGTCTGGAGACTAGGCACCTGCGAGGTTATCTGATTGAGGTGTATAAGGACTTGAATGGATTGAGCAAGCTCAATGCTGATGGGATTCTTCCTCTTGCTCAGATTACAAACCTGAGGGTGCATAAACTGAAACTAAGGAAAGACATTTGTCGAATAGATTTGTGGAAATTTGCCTTTAGCCAGCGGGTAGTTGATTGATGGAACAAACTTCCATCTGTCGTTGTGGAAGTCAATAGCTTAAATAATTTCAAGGAAGTAGACAAACTTTTGGAATTGGTGGATGGGTGAAATGGGAAGTTTTTTTTTTTTTTTTTTTTTTTTTTTTTTGGCTGATGCTGAATAAGCTTGCTTTCTTGCATCATATACCTCTTCTAATGCTAATAATTCTGACATCATACACTCATATTCAGTAAAGCTTTTGTACTATTCTACAAAAATGATTACTTGTATAAGTTGGAGCAGTGGTATTAGGAACAAGTTACTACTATGAATAAAGGAATGATTAAGTCATGGGAGACAGAGAGCAGTCAACTGGGCACTGCTCTTTATGGCCTAATGTTATGTTTAAAGGGAAATAAAAAAAAGCTTGGTGTTAGGCCCTTTACTGTTTTTAATATTTATTAAAGGTACTGTGTAGGTTGTATTTCAAGTTCAAATTTAGTGTATGAATTTGCCGATGATACAAAGATGTTTTTTTTTTTTTTTTAGAAGCATTAGTAACTAAGGCCATATTGCTCCGGGGATGTACGGTGGTCATTCCCTGACCTTCTGCATCCTCCGTATTTGGTGGTCATGGGCTCGAACCCCGGTCTATACAAAGATGAGCTGGGTAGCTAATAACATTAATCAGTATGCTACTTCAAGATCTAAGTAAACATGGCAGACAACTGAGATTTAATGGTGTTAAATGTAAGATTTTTTGGGTAGCATTAATCCCAGAATACCATACCATTTGGGTAGCACATTAAATCAAAAACTTGCAGGCACTGTGTGAAACTGAAATGTCTGCAAGCTATGCATGTGAGTGGTGATCCAATTGAAGTGTTTAAGGCTTTAAAATATTTGAGTAAACTAAATGCTGAAAGCATCTTTACTCTTGCTGAGACAACAAACACAAATAGACAAATTTAAATTGAAGAAGAATGGTTACAGAACAGATTGTGCAGAAATTTGTCTTTAGCTAAAGTGTAATTGATTGTCGGAATTAAATTCCACCTAATATTGTGGAAGTGGAATAATTTCAATAAATTTAAAGACTGAATAAACTATCAGTGAGAATGGACAAATGCAATGGATAATTTCTTTTTCTTGGTTGATGCTCCATAAGCTTGCACAAAAAGAATTTCTGAATTACCCTGAGAGAGAGAGAGAGAGAGAGAGAGAGAGAGAGAGAGAGAGAGAGAGAGAGAGAGAGAGAGAGAGAGAGGTAGAAGTAGAAGGGAATCACCAAGCCCAAACTCGCCAGATGTGAGCCCCTGGGGTTCTTGCCAATAATAACATGAATACATTATCACAAAGAACTTAATTTTCCAGAAATTGTCTAAATCTTGTGGGTGAACCACTTGCATATAACCGGCTTGCCTTCATTTTTGCCAAATAAAAAAATTTAAAATCTTTGCATTAAGGAACTATTACAAGTAGTGATCATACTGTATTAACATGAAACATATTAAAGGATATGTGAAGAGTTTTAATTTTCACAAGGGAGTTTATGATGGCCTTATTCATTATTTAACCTTTTCACAAACAAGTTACCAGAATGTGTGTTGGCTCCCTGTAATGAGTTGTTGATGACAGCTATGTGGAGTAAATTTCTTTTTGAAATTTTTTAAAAATGAAAACTGTGCATCGATGCTTTTAAATATTAATTTCTTGTTATTTTGAAGTAATGCCCTCATGAAAGTAAAATGGTAAAAAAAAACTCATTTAAGTGCTCATTACTTCACCAATTTCAAGTTCTTGATATACTTGCACACCATACCACTAAAACAATATTTAAGATCCATTTCTCCAATTTCTCGTTGTTCCTTTTTTTTTTTTTTTTTCAGAAGCAGTAATATACTCTACATGTATTTAAATATCACCTAATGGTTTCATCAACTTCTGTTTTAAATTCAGAGAATTTTGGATTTTTTTTAAGCCATAATGGGGTAAGAATGGCTGACAGTTTTTTTTTTTTTTTTTTATGAGAACCCCAAACACGAGAGGTATTATAACCTATAGTACTTAGTACCGTGCTTGGGTTGGAGGTTGAGAAGACGAAAGAAGAAATTTGTTGATATTGGACTTGAACTTCTGTAGATTGTAATTTTCAGGAAATACGTATGAAGGAAGGTTGTTCCAGAAAACGGCAGTTGAATGAATAAATGAGGAAGATGAAAAGTTGGTTCTGTGGATTTGAAGTTGGACAGTAAATGGATGTTGGGTGGTGGCGGCACGTGTTCGGACTGTTTTGAAAGAGAGAGCGGGAATTATAGAAGCCAATTCAGAAGAACAGTGCCCATGGAAGTATCTGCAGAAGAGGCATGCAGCAGAAACAGTGCGTCTATGAGAAAGCGAGTGGAGAGACTCTGTTAGAGATGAATCATTAATTAACCTAACTGCCCTCTTCTGAATGGAATCAAGAAGCCTGAGAGAGGTTTTGGGGGCACCACCCCAGATGTGGGAACAATATTCCATGGCAGGGCGGATTTGCGATTTATACAGAGTGAGCAGCTGTTTGGGAGAAAAGTAACGCCGAGAGCGAAAGAGAAAACCAAGTTTTTAGATGCAGAGGAAGCAATATTTGTAATGTGCTTGTGCCAAGAGAGATTAGAAGTCAGGGTAATCCCCAAAAGAGATATATCATTTTGCCTAGAAATCGGAGTGTCACTAAAGATAAGCATAGGAGCAGAAGAATCCTTTTTGCGAGATATAAGACAAGATTGAGTTTTAGAAGGGTTGAAATCAACTAAGTTGTCTTTGCCCCACTGGAGAATTACCTGAAGATCGGCATTTAAGGAATTGGCAGCAGATTTTCGAGAACTTGAAGCTGATTGAGCTGGACAAGGTTTCTCAAAATGGAAAGTTGAATGCAATGTGCAGTTGTGATGTCTTCCAATTTTCAAAGCTATTTTCATACTGTCATCTATTGAAATTGTGTCCATCATTAGTTAGAAACACAGATAAGAGATTCCAGCATATACTGGAAAAATTCTAGACAATTCATAAATAAATAAGCACATTACCTGAAATGTACTTGAAATGACCTTCAAAAACACAGATGTACATGCATAGCCCCTGAGATCCCATATTGGTACAGAGGACCAATAAACATATTAATCCATTACAGGATGGCTTGATAACATCGCCTGATGAATTTAATCAGATGGATACAGAGTTCAGTAATGTTTTGTACCATTATTCACACATGGTGCTACCAAACCAAACGTTACTAGAAATTAGAAAATTATGTGATCTCGAAAATGGATTTAAAGAAAATATCACATCTGAATGTAGAGAAGCTGATGGACCCTAATCATCAGCTTCTCGTGTATTTTCTGGATTCAAGTGTAATATTAAAGGAAGCAGCATGATAAAATTATCTATAAAACCCTTACAACTGTATTATAATAAGTGTAATCTTGAACTGAGGCGAAGTCCCAAGGGAATTTACAGATGTCTTTGATTTAAAAACAAAGTTCCAAGGGCAATATGAATAACACAACTATAAGCAGACATATTTAAGTCTAGGGCAAGTGTCTCAAACTATGAAAGCCATACATGAATGGCATATTTGTACAGATTTGTACATCATTGTACATGAATGGCATAGACTCATTCTACACATAGCAATGAACAAGTTGGACTTGCTATTTAGTGCATCAACCTCATATTGTGGAGGTACTTCACCACAAGTTGCCTTGCTTGGTGGTTTAGGGGTTTCATGGCAGAGCAGCATCTAAGACTACAGTGCATCAAGTCAAAGGGTATAAAATATAAATATAAAACAGTGAAACTAATTAATATATTATAAAATAAAATATAAAACAATAAATCACTCAGAATAAAATTACAAATTAATATGTTGCAAAAACTTCAATATATCTGACACTTTGCCATCATCTGATAAAATCTGTCTGAGTGTATAAGGCTGATTGTTGTTGGTTTAGGGATTTATTAGGCACATCGGCAACTGTAGCCATGGTGCACCAATATAAGGCTGACGGATGGGTAAAACATATATGGCATTCATTACAGAAAGATATACATTTAATTAAAATGTGCCAAACTGTTAAAATGGTGTCACAACATCTACACATAGGATGATCATTGGCCCTCAGGAATGCAAGTGACAGTGTCCTATGCAGAGCCAAGTAAGGACTATTTCCTCCCAGCAAATCTGTAATGACTAGACTGCCAATGCATAATTAGAGGCTTCATTTGGTTTAGCTTATTGATGGCATGCCCATGCCAAGATTCTTACCATCATGTATATAGTTTTTGTGAATTAAATGATTGTAGTCTCTAACAAGTGGATGTGATTCTTGGCATTGCTGATTTGGATGCAGCATCAGCCACATAACCTCATATGGCCTGTGATACTAACATGGCTAGAGATCCAGCAAAAGCAAATATCAAAGTTTAACTGTGAAAGAGAGTATAGCATTTGCTGTACCTGACATACAACCAGGTGAGGAGAGCTTCTTTTATCTAATAAAGCCTGTAATATGTTTAGAAAATCGGAATAGAACAAGCGTCTTTTAGTACTGGTGGGATTTTATATGATCCAAAGCCAGTTCTATTGGCTCTGCAGTGAATATTAACCAAATATTCACTGCAGTTTTTAACCAAATTTAGTCGATTTATTAACCAACTGTTATATCAAATTATCATCTATAAGTAGATTATAGACCTAGTCAGGATCCTTAGTTTATTCTAAATTGAGATAGCGAGATTTGGAAGCTAATCAATACTTACGAGTCCGTAGAAATACCGTTCATGAATTCCCGCCATTTTTACACGATAGCATAAGCTTAGTGTCGTATAGTGCATAATATAATATTGTCAATTAATCAGTAAATCTATTAATCTTGATAAACTTTATTGTCAATTAAATTGTACTTTTAACTCTATATATATATATATATATATAACGACTTAATCGTAACAAATAATTAATACATAACTATAGTGGTACACGTGATACGGAAGTTGTATAAAGGGAACTCGTAGAAAACACTAGATACCGAAAAAAATATATATATAACATAACTGTTTTGGGATATAACTTAAGGATTTAATTTTTGTTTTGAATTTTATTGAATTAAATCGGAATCATGACTCTGACCAGAGCAGCAAAGCAAAAGGCTCAAGCTAATGGGAGTGCTGTGGTTCAGGGGAGAACTGAGGGGGGCAGTTGCCCTCTGAATCACAGTCTATTAAAATGCACTGTTTGCTTGATGTTTGCGGAGCAGTCGGGTACGGGACATGATACTGCCAAGGGGGATGTCTTTGTGTGTGCACGATGTAAGGAGTGCAAGGAAATCAGGCGACAACTCAGCGTTGTTATGGGCCTTTATGAGAGCTTGAAGGACAGGGTGGATGCCCTCGAAGGAAATAAATTGAGGGGCCCATCAAGCTCTCAGCTGCCCACATCAACGCCAGAGCTTGCACTTGGTCATCAGGCAACACAGAAGCAGTCCCCTAGGCAGAATGCGCTGGTCCCACAGGAACTAGTAGTTGTTGGTGACTCTATTGTCAGGGAAACGGGGAACATACTTTGTAAAAAGGATAGGTGGAATAGGACCAGGGTATGTCTGCCAGGGGCAAAGGTTGATGACGTTGTAGAGCGGATATCATCTTTTAAGGGCACAAAAGGTGATATAGTTGTACACGTTGGCACTAATGATATTAAGAGTAGGAGACCGGCGGAATTACTTAGCAAGTACAGGTCACTGTTGAAAAAAAGCCGTGAATTAGGGTTGAACTTGAAAGTGTCTGCAATTCTGCCCAGACACGATAGGAGGGAGTATATGATGAGAGCCTTGTCGATCAATTCGGCCCTGGAGGGATTGTGCAAGGCTCAAGGGGTAGAATTTTTTTCAGCCTGGACTGTACTTGTTAACAGGAGAGATTGCTTCTACAGGGATGGGATACACTTAAATAGAAAGGGTGCAAGAATTTTTGCTGATGCTGTCGAGGCAGTGTTAGGTGGGTCGGAAAACTGCTAGTTGGGGGGGATACAAGGACTAATAGATTAACGGTAGCCACTGGCAGAGGTGGAAGTGATTCTTGCACTGCTTCTATTGAAATGAGCAGAAGTCTGAAAAACAAGATGCAGGATATTTCAGAGACTGCTGGTAGTCATTGCGGTACAAGTAAACACATGGGTTGTGTTAGGGTAGCTAAGAATAGAAACAGGTGCATGTATACCTGCGTGTACACCAATGCTAGGAGTTTGGTAAATAAATTTGATGAATTTGAGGTATTGCTCAAAACATCAAAGGCAGATATTGTTGGGATATCAGAGACGTGGTGTCACACAGATATAAGTAATGCGGAACTGGAATTTGGGGAATACAATGTGTATAGAAAGGATAGACAGGACAGGAGGGGAGGAGGGGTTATGCTATTAATTAAGAAACACATAAAGTCCAAGGAAGTGAAGCCAGTCGACATCAATGGACAGGGCAGTGTCGAGTCAGTTTGGTGCGACATAAGCATAGGGAAATCAAAATTGAGAGTAGGAGTGTGCTATAGGCCTAATGACTCTGATGAGTATAATAAGATATTGTACAGGGAAATAGAGTGGGCCAGTAAATCGGAGAGTCTTATAATGGGGGACTTTAATTTCCCAGATATTGACTGGAATTTGTGGGTTGGTCACTCGCACACTAGCAAGGCTTTTGTGGATTTATTGGATGATTGTTTTCTACATCAGCATGTTCGTGAGGCAACAAGAGGGAGCAATACTCTTGATCTGATTATCAGTAGTGATTCTTCATGCATTAAGAACCTGCAGATAAATGAACCACTAGGTGGCAGTGATCACAGTGTGTTGAAGTGGGATTTACTCAAGGAGGTAACTACCATCAGAGGTAAAGGGAAGGGTTTTTGTTTTCGTAAAGGCGACTATGATGGTCTGAGACAGTATTTAAATTCTATACAGTGGGACCAACTGATGATGTTACCAACAGCAAACTCAAAATGGGAAGCATTCAAGGAACTAATCTTGGAGGCTACCAGGCTTTACATACCAACTAAGAAATATTGTTCAAGGTTTAGGCCTAAATGGTTGTCAGATGAACTAATGAGACATGTGGCAGAGAAGAAAAATGCATGGGATACATACAAATTAATGGGTGACATGGAAGCCTATGATAGATATAAGTTGGTCTGTAACCAAGTCACAAAGGAGATTAGGCAGGCAAAGGCAGACTATGAAAAATCCTTGGCAAAGGATGCAAAGAAAAACAGAAAAGAGTTTTTTACATACTTGAACTCGAAAAGGAAAGGGATGAATCAGATTGGTCCACTGGATATTGATGTTTCAACAGTTGAGGATCCTGCTCAGGTGGCTAACAATCTAAACGAGTATTTTGCATCTACATTCACGCATGAGGAGTTATTCAGGAAGGAGAATGATGTAGGTAAAGTAAACATTGGCAGTGAGCTGGATGATTTTGTAATAACTGAGAGGAAAGTGGAGGAGAGATTGTTGAGGATAAACATAAAAAAGGCACCTGGGGTGGATGGGATCTATCCAGTTATATTAAAGGAGGCAGCAAAGGAAGTATGCAAACCCCTAGCCATAATTATGAGAGCTTCTTTGGACTCAGGGGAGGTGCCCATAGACTGGAGATGTGCAAATGTAACCCCAATTCACAAAGGAGGATCAAAGGCTGACACAAGTAATTATAGACCTGTTAGTTTAACTTCTGTTCCAGGTAAATTAATGGAGGCACTGGTTAAAGAAGCACTGCAGGATCATCTAGACAAGAATTCAGTTATAGCTCAGACGCAGCATGGTTTTGTTAAGGGCAGGTCTTGCCTGACCAATTTGATTGGATACTATGATGTAGTCACAAAAGAACTGGATGCAGGGAATAACTTTGATATTATATATTTGGATCTTAGAAAGGCTTTTGATACTGTTGCACATGGAAGACTGCTGCACAAATTGGAGCAGTGTGGCATTGGAGGCAAATTGCTGCTATGGATAAGGGGATGGTTGAGTGGCAGAAGACAGAGAGTGGTAATCAATGGACACTGCTCAACGTGGACTAATGTTATTAGTGGAGTTCCTCAAGGTTCAGTGTTGGGTCCGTTGTTGTTTTCGGTGTTTATGAATGATATTGATGATGGGATATCAAGTTTAATGTCCAAGTTTGCAGATGATACAAAGGTTGGCAGGGTCGTTAAGGACAATACTGACGCTATGCTGCTGCAACAGGATCTGGAAAGGTTGAACAGATGGGCTGAGAGGTGGCAAATGAGGTTTAACATCGACAAATGTAAAGTGCTGCATATGGGAAACAGTAACCCCAGAGCAACGTATCAACTCTGCGGTACTACACTGACAGTGGTGGAGAATGAAAAGGACCTGGGGGTAATTGTGCAGGCAGATATGAAGTTCTCTGAGCAGTGCAGACGAGCTGCAAGAGTAGCGCATGGTGTCTTGTCAATGATATACAGGAATTTTTCTAGCAGGGATAAGGAGGTGATTATTCCCTTGTATAAGGCAATGGTAAGGCCACATCTTGAGTACTGTATACAGGTCTGGAGGCCTCATTTCAAGAAGGATGTAGAGCTGCTGGAACGGGTACAGAGAAGGGCAACAAGATTAGTAAATGGAACAAAGGGTTGCTCTTACGAAGAAAGGCTTAAGTTTTGCAAATTACAGAGTCTGGAGACTAGGCACCGGCGAGGTGATCTGATAGAGGTGTATAAGGCTTTGAATGGTTTGAGCATGCTCAATGCCAATGGGATTCTTCATCTTTCTCAGAATAATCACCTCAGAGGGCATAAATTCAAATTGAGGAGGGACGGATGTCGGATAGATGTGCGGAAATTTGCCTTTGGCCAGCGGGTGGTTGGTTGGTGGAACCGACTTCCATCACTTGTTGTTGAAGTTGATAGCCTAAACAAATTTAAAGCTCAACTGGACAGGTATTTCGAACGAACGGAGGGGTGAAATGGGAGTGGTGTGTTTTTTTTTTTTTTTTTTTTTTGGCTGATGCTGAATAAGCTTGCTTTCTTGCATCATATGCCTCTGCTAATGCTAATGCTAATGCTAATATACTACATTCATATGGAATCCAATTGCAGTTAGTTCTGCTTAGGAAAACATAAGAAGAAGAAGATGGCTTGAAGTCCAAAACATTTTGGACTTCAAGCCATCTGTATATACTAGCAATAAGTCAGGGTATTCAGCTCAGTATGCTGCAAAGCGCTGCCAATATATATATACACAGATGTATCAACTTTCAGCAGTTCCTAAGAGTAAAATCATAAGATGAAGTTGCATATTCCAAGGAAGAAGGTTTTTACCTGGCTGAAGTGGATATATTATCCAACGTAAAGTTTATATCTTGAACCAACTCTTGGATCACGATGCCAAAGGAGTGACTGGCAGTTCTGCACGTTATACAGATTTTCTTATCATGACATATAAACAGAAGTCCACATAGGCTGGTCTGGCAAAATTTTTTTATTATTATTATTATTAAAATCAGTTTATTTCCCAAGAAACCTTGGGTCACCCCGGGACGGCTCTGTGCCAGAAGGGCGTGAATATTTACAGACTAAGGTGCGAGGAACGCATATACAATTAACAACCGTACATGTGTACTCGACCCGAAATATTTACAGGATTAAATATACAATAATGTACAAAATATACAGTAATATACAAAACATATGATTGCATGAAGACAAAAATTCTTTGTCAAATACAAATAGGCAAGTTAAAAAAAAGTCTGTCCAGGAGCAGGTGAGTATTATAAGTTCATAATCTGGTAGCAGTTCTTGAGGATTTCCTTCCTGTAGGGCTTGTCTTCACAGAACCTATCAGGGTGGATCCTAAATTTATTAAAGATCCGAAGACAATTGGCTGGAAACATGTTCCTCAGGGAATCGATGTTTGACAGCGTAAGACGTAGAGGGAGACAGGAGTCGGGGTGCTCCCCTCTTGCCCTCCTAGGGCCAGAGATTAACGTGGATACCGATGGAGCATCAATTTGCCTCGTTATAAGCCGCGCAAGCGTGAGGACATTTTTTGTCATGATGATATGTCTCCAGGGAGTGGTGCCCAGATTTGCTTGTAGGATAGATCTGGAGATAGTTAGGGGGTGGCCTAACACCCTGTTCATCCATCTAAGCAACCAGTACTCTAAACTGAGATACTTCTGAAGGTATGACGCAGGGGCAGATGACCAAATTTCTGAAGCATAGAGAGGAATCGGCGTAATACACCTCAGGATGTGCCGAACAAGCAGCGCTGGCTGATGCACACCAACGAGCTCTTGACGCACTGCCCAAAGAGCAGCGTACGTCTTCTGCCTCATCCTGGCAAAGTGAGGCTGAAATGTGAGCCCAACGTCCCAGGTGAGGCCAAGATCAGTATGAGAGGTCACCTTTTGCACCGGTTCCCCACTAACAAAGATTTGGATATCATTTTTGACTTTCTTCTTGGTTATCGTCAGTTGTGCTGATTTTTAATTTTAATTTTATGACATATTGTAATGACAAAAGTTGTGTTGGCATTGCACTACTTTAAATAAAAGGCACTGCTCCAATGGAGTAGTATATTGTTTTTTCATTTATTTAAAGTGTAGGACACTACTCAGACCCATGTTTTGACTTCTGAAGTTAATGTGGTTGAACTCACAATCTTTTTAGCTCCAGGCTGACAAGTTTACTTAGACCCAGGTTTTGACTCTGAATGGGATTTTTGTCAGCCGGCTGGAACACAATTGTGAAGACCTGAGCAACCCAGTGATGAGATATATCTACAATATGTGAGATGCAAAATAGTGCAGCAAGTAAAGTAGAAAGCGGCCTCCGTAGCCTAGTGCTCAGGAGTGGGAGTGCAGTAGCACATGTTCTTTGAGTAGAGTGGGATTCAGGCACCTGACTGCTAAATATGGTCGCTCTGCCAACCTGCACTGGACCAGCATGGCAGATTATGGTCCATTTCCCTCAATATATCTCATTGAGGAGGCTTCCATCCTGCAGTGGATAGATAATGGCTGCAATTTTAGTTAAGGACAAAAACCTCAAGCTATGAATTCTATACAGAATCATTGTACATGTCAAGCACAGCCTCTTTCTGTACACAGCTATGATTTTTTTTCCATTTATTAATACACACAATTTTACATATATACATTTTCAATTTCATCATCCAGGGTGGGGGGGGTTTGTATTGTGGTGGCTCCAAGGCAATAGCCCATCTCCACCTTTGTTCTCTGTGGTGCAGAAACTCTAGGCCACTTCGCCACCTGGCACCCGTCCAAGGCACGATGAGGAGCCCATAATGGGTTTAATGTGCTTATGTGCACAAAATCCTGCACTCACCAGGGCGACTCCATAGCCAGGTGGGAAGGAGCAGCAGTGCATAGCACACGCTTCTTGATTAGACCGGGGTTCGAGCCGGTCACCACCAAATACGGAGGATGCCGAAAAGTCAGGGAATGACCACCGCATATCCCGGAGCAATATAGCCTTAGTTGCTAATGCTCCTAAAAACCAAATAACAACAACAGCACCCACCAGAGGCAGTGCAATACTGATGGGTGCCAGCAATCCTGCTCACAGGTTACCCAGACCTGGGAGCCAGCAAAGCAAAAAAAAAAAAATTAGTGGCATAGTTACCCATAGTAGTACCACTACTTATTTTTATGTAAACATGGCACTCAACACTTAAATTATAGCAATTTAACATTTCCCACTACTTAAATACTTATTAAGTTTACTCATAATAGTGCAGAGTCCAAACAAATGAAAAATGTACACAGCTATGAACAAAATGGGTTTGCTACTTGTGCATCAACCAATACACTCCTCCACTGGAGAAACCCGTTTTATTTAGAGTACATGCAGTTGATAACTAAGTAATAAACCCAGTTTGCTCGTAGCTATGTACAGAAACAGACTATGCCTGATATATACAATGATTGCATAACCACAAACTTAACTACTGTGGCAGGGAAAATTAGGGAGTCCGTGATTAAGAATGTATTGGCAGCATCTGGATACAAATGGAATAAAAAGAGAAATGGCAAAGGTTTATTTGAGAAAAATCATATCCAAGTCATGCGTTAAGGTCTTATAAGATTTCTGGCATAGTTAAAGTAATTCTGACGTGGTTTAAAAAATATATTTCTGTAATCAATTTAACAGTGCAATAGTTTAACAATGAACCATGCATGGTTTTGTAGCAGTATACAGGCTCAATCTCACAAAACAGTTTTAATACATTATCCACAGCTATAATCAATCCTATTTACACTTTAGTAAGGCTTTTGATACAAATCGCACATGTGCAGCTTCGATGACAATTGCTTCTGAATGGGTTTGGGTTCCTTGTTGTTAATGAATTTTTTTCAAGATATAGCCCAGAACTGGTGTCAAAGTTTGTTGTTTGTACAAAAGTTACAAGGGTAATAAATGATAACTAAGGCATGCTAATCAGTAATACCTACTCAAATTATTTAGTTTATTTAGTCCAAAAAATTTATTTAAAAACAAAAATACTGTATAAATTTTGCAATGAAACAAAGGTTTCTTACTAAAGTACAATGTGTAAGAAAAAGAGATCCAACAAATGAGATATACTGTGATGCGTGTGAATGCTACATTTTGATTGGCCATGAGCTGAATGCTAAAACTGGTTGTTCTATGAACCGTGTCTGATTCAGTTTTTTTTTTTTTTTTTTTTACGTGAACAACAAACAAGAGAGGTATTAGAACCTATAGTACTTAGTGCCGTGCTTGGGTTGGAGGTTGAGAAGACGAAAGAAGATATTTGTTGACATTGGACTTGAACTTCTGTAGATTGTAATTTTCAGGAAATAAGTATGAAGGAAGGTTGTTCCAGAAAACAGCAGTTGAATGAATAAATGAGGAAGATGAAAAGTTGGTTCTGTGTGTTTGAAGTTGGACAGTAAATGGATGTTGGCTGGTGGCGACACATGTTCGGACTGTTTTGAATGAGAGAGCGGGAATTATAGAAGCCAATTCAGAAGAACAGTGCCCATGGAAGTATCTGTAGAAGAGGCATGCAGCAGAAACAGTACGTCTATGAGAAAGCGAGTGGAGACACTCTGTTAGAGATGAATCATTAATTAACCTAACTGCCCTCTTCTGAATGAAATCAAGAAGCCTGAGAGAGGTTTTGGGGGCACCACCCCAGATGTGGGAACAATATTCCATGGCAGGGCGGATTTGCGATTTATACAGTGTGAGCAGCTGTTTGGAAGAAAAGTAACGCCGAGAGCGAAAGAGAAAACCAAGTTTTTTAGATGCAGAGGAAGCAATATTTGTAATGTGCTTGTGCCAAGAGAGATTAGAAGTCAGGGTAATCCCCAAAAGAGATATATCATTTTGCCTAGAAATCGGAGTGTCACTAAAGATAAGCATAGGCGCAGAAGAATCCTTTTTGCGAGATTATTATTATTATTATTGTTGTTATTATTATTAGCCATATAGTACAAGGAAGCCTGAGGCTTATGCTGTACTAGGCAAGAGAGAGAGAGTTAGAAGTAAAAGGGAATCACCAAGAAAGAGAAGAATGATGATATCCAGCTCAGGACCCTGGGTGTGCCAAGCCCAGACTCACCAGATGTGAGCCCCTGGGGTTGAACTGGTTGTTCTATGAACCGTGAGTCTGATTCAGTTTTTTTTTTCTTTTTATGTGACAAGACAAGACTGAGTTTTAGAAGGGTTGAAATCAACTAAGTTGTCTTTGCCCCACGGGAGAATTACCTGAAGATTGGCATTTAAGGAATTGGTAGCAGATTTTCGAGAAGTTGAAGCTGATTGAGCAGGACAAGGTTTCTCAAAATGGAAAATGGAATGCAATGTGCTATCATCGGCAAAACTATGGATAGGATTTCCAGTCAATGGAAGAAGGTCATTAATATACAAGTGGAAAAGAGTGGGGTCATTAATATACAAGAGGAGAAAGAACTGAACCTTGGGGGATACCGGCATTAGTGGAGAAGTTAGAAGACAGAGAGCCATCTACCATCACCCTCAGCGAGCAATCAGAGAGAAAACTGGATAACCAATTACTAAAAACAGTTGGCGAACCATAAGATGGAAGCTTGTTTAGAAGACCTTTATGCCAAACACGATCAAAAGCCTTTGAGATGTCAAGAGCAACTAATTGCGTTTCACTGAACCTTTTCCATTGAATTAGTCCATAAATGGGTAACATAAGCCAGAATATCACCAGTGGATCGACACTGACGGAATCCATACTGGCGATCATTGATCAGGCGGAAGGTTTCTAGGTAGTTTAAGAGTTGGCAGTTAATTGATTTCTCCATTACTTTAGAAAGAGTAGAAGTAATTGCAATGGGACGATAATTGGATGGGAGGGATTTGTCACCCTTTTTAGGAACTGGCTGGATATGAGCAAATTTCCAAGCAGAAGAAAAAACACCTTTGGAATAAGAAAGTGAAAAAAGGCGGCAAAGAATAGGAGTAAGTTCAGGAGCACAGGTTTTGAGAACAAGTGGAGAAATACAATCAGACCTGGAGCTTTCTTAGCATCAAGATTCATCAAAATCCTTCTGATATCCTTTTGACGGAAGACCACAGGAGGCATTGAACGGAGCGTGTTAGGAATGGTGGGAGGTGTTTTACCAAGATCATTAATACATGAGCTGGAAGAAAAATGGGATGCTAGCAGGTCAGCTTTATCCTTAGCTGAAGTGACAACAGAACCATCTGGTTTGGACAGAGGTGGGAGCAGAGATGGGCAAAAGTTGCGGCCAATAGCTTTGGCAAGAGACCAGAATGCTTGGCTTTACAATTGTTGCGAGCTTTGGTGTAGGCAGAAAATGAAACTGAAGAATTAGAAATAAGCCAATTACGATATGCAACATTCTTCTCTTGAACAGCCTTAGCACATTTATTGGAAAACCAAGGTTTAGATAAAGGACGAGATTTTAAAGTGGAGTGTGGGATAAAGGATTCCATTCCTGCAAGAATAATTTCACTGACATGATCTGAGCAAACGTTGACATCAGAAGTTTTGAAACAGTAATCCAACCAAGGAAAAGAAGAAAAGAAGTCTCACAGGTCATCCATTTTGCATTCTTTAATGCCAAACAACACAAGGTTGGGAATAGCCATGAGATAAAGGTTCCATTAGAGAAGAGACAATCACCAAGTTGTGATCTGAAGTGCCTAAAGGACCTCTCACTTCGACCGTGTACTTAGAAGGGTTGTTTGTGAGAAAAAGATCAAGCATATTGGCTGTATGATTAGGATTGTCCGGTATTCTTGTAGGCAAATGAACAATCTGTGCTAGGTCATTAGTAATTGCAAAAGCCTCAGCTTCTCTACCTGCTGGGTCAGTGTGACTAGAAAACGGAAGCCAGCTGGAGTTGTAAACATTAAAATCACCAAGGAAAATTACCTCACTGTTAGGAAAGTTGGACTGGAGAAAGTCAAGTTGCAAAGAGAGGAAGTCAAAGAGCTCCAAGTGATTAGTTGAGTTGGGAGAACGGTAGAGACAACAGATGAATTTGACACAATGAGGTAGAGAGATTTTAAGCCAGAGAAGATAAAAGAGAGGAGATTCCAAATTGCCAAGTCTCTGACAGGGAATATCAGAACGGACGTATGTACAAGTACCACCTTTGAGGCGAAAGGAATCATACAGCGAATAATTTGGGCATCTGAGATGAGCAGTAGTTGAATCAACCGATAACTGATATTCTGTCAGAAAAAGTACACGGGGTTTGGCAGACTGCAAGTGGAAATGGACATCGTTGAGATTAGAATTGAGACCACGTATATTTGTGAAATGAATTAGGAAGTGCTTGGGAGGTTTAGATCTTTTCGCAGATAAGCTTGCTCTATTAGTTTGACAATTCACGGTATATTCAATAGTAAGAAAAAGTGGATGGGACATGCTGTATGAAGTAATGAAATTTTTGGATATGGCTTACACGTGGTAAGAATATACCCAGATCCTTGACATAATGTGGCCTCGACAATGCTCCCCGCATACACACTACTCGGACTCCCTCCAGTCACTACCACCTAGTTATTGTACAGTCGATGTGGCATGGTCACATAGGCTTCTGGAGAATGACATACAGGATTTTGTTTTTGTATATATATAATATGTACATGTGAGCTTTATGACCGATCTCTATTTAGATTAATTAATTTATTTATTACTGTTTCTTCTAAGGTATAAATTAACTTTTTATGGGATTAAATATATAAATTTAAATTTACATAATTTTAGTATTTAAAAATTAAAAGAAATTTTCATTAAATACAAAATGAGCGAAAAATGCATGCAAACAACATTAAATAGATTTCTTGATAAAAAACTGAAAACTGTGCAAGAAAATCTACAAACATGTGGAAATGATAACGACATGACCTCTTCTTTTCCATCAAGATCTAAAGATGAGAGAAACAGCAACAGAATTAAAACTGAATTGGCCCCATGTTTGTAATGCTGACATGTGGACTGAGAAGAAAAAGCATATCCTTGGTTTACATGCGACGCTGGAAAATTAGGATGTTTGACTTGTGCTGCTGTAAAAAAATTAGGGCCATCTGAAACGCAGGGAGTTAGCATTTCAAAGGAATGGAGTTTGGTAGTAGTATCATCTTATGGCAAGGATAGAAGTGCACAACTGACATCTTTGCGTAAGAAAATTTATGAACATTCAAAAAAGTACTTCATATATACAGGCTGAAAAAATCTTGCAAGCTGCAAATGAACATTTAAAAGCAGAAATTGATCAAATAAATGACTCCGAAATTTCTAGCACCTGTAAGATTTTTAGAACTGCATATTATATTGCGAAACACGATCGACCATATTCTGACCATTTTGAGTTGTTACAACTTCAAGAATTGAATCGCACTGTTATTGCTCACGGTTTGTGTTCAAGATTAAGTGCTACTAATATAATAGAGCATGTCGCAAGGCAAATGAAATTAAAATTGTGCCAACAAATTGTGGACATACGTGGAAACTTATCAATTCTCACTGTGAGTCTACTAATCTAAGCAAGAAATCTACTATGATTATTTATATAAAATGTGAAACCAATAAAATGAAAGATCCACATTATTTGTTTCTTGATTTAATTGAATTGCCAGATCAAACAGCTTTCACAATAACAGAGCCTCTTAAAATGTCTTGAAAAATACGGATTTGACGACAATTATTTAAAACACTATTTAATTTCTTTTACGAGCGATGAGGCAAGTGTTATGTTGGGCAGAAAATCTGGAGTTAGAAATAACTTATTAGAAAAATATCCAAATTTGATCATGTGGCATTTTTTAAACCATCGGCTTGAGTTGGAGATCCAATATCAGAAGTTCACGGAATTAACCATTTTCAAATATTTATGGACAAGCTGTAGTCAATCTCCAAAAAACCAGAGAGAAATAGAAGCATGCACTACCAGCATTGGCGAAGAAATTAAAAGGATTGGATGGGTATTTAATGAAAGGTGGGTGGCCAGCTTCTTTAGGACCATATCAGCAGTTTGGCAAAATTTTGCATCTTTATGCCATCATTTTGAAAATGCCAGTAAAGATAACAACCGAAACAGTCCATGTTCAACGGATTATATAAATGAATTTCATCCAAACAATTTGTTCTAAATTTAGCCCTGATGTAAGATGTATTGTTTGAGCTATCGATTCTTTCAGAGTCATTGCAAAAAAGATATAAGACAATAGTACATGCAGACAAATTGATTCGTCATACAATTCGTTACTTGGAATTTTTAAAAGGTTCTCAAAATGAAAAAAAGTTGTTAGAAGCCTCAGATGCTATTGAAAAAATGCAATTATTTTCAGTAACATTAATGGACAATAACAAAGTAACATTAAATCATAGAAATCAATTTCTAAACAGTATTATTAATAATATGAAGCATAGGCTGAGTGTTAGTACAGATTCTACTGAATTTACTGAAGGAATTTCAACTTCAGACATTATAAAAGAGTTGCAAATTCTTGAGCCAAGCAAATGGCCATCTAAAATTGATCTTGGATTTGGAGAAAATGAAATAGTATCTCTCTGTAAATGTTTTAATTTATCTTTCACAAAACTTTTGAATGCCTACAGGGATTATTTAGTTAAATGGTTGTTGTAGTGCGGCCACAGATTTGGAAAATTTAAAAACTTATTCCAAAATTATAGCTTGCAGTTCTTCTGAATGCAAGTGTGGCTTCAGTAGTATGAATTTAATATTAACTGAGAAAAGATCCTGTATTCTTGTCGAACATGGGGCAAGTTTGTTGTTTATTAAACTACACAGTCCACCATTAGAATTATGGAGTCTAAATTTTTATGTCCAAACTTGGTTGCAGTCTCATTGTTCTGCTGTTGTCCAACAAACAAAAAGGGCAATCACACAAGAATATATGTAATCGATCCTGTATGGGAATTTCTATGATTCTTCTGAACAGGATTTTTTATATTATTTTGGAGTTTTTGATTTTGTTTTTTCTTTTCTAATTTTTCAAATTTTTTGTCTTTGTTTTTTACTTTTGAAATTTTTATATAATAGTTATAAATAAACACAATCTGCCTTGCAGGGAACCCAGTTTTGTGGGCTTTGTTGCTAGCAAAAATGTAGAACTTCTGATTTATCAGTTAAAATTTTTAAATTAAGACTTCTATTTCCATGCCAAATGAAAAACACCTATGAAATAAGTGTAAAAGGGAAACACAGAAGTGGAGTTAATTCTTGAGTATGACATTTAAGAACAAGTAGAAAAATGCCATCAGGACAGGAAAAATCCATGGTTTCATTATTGTTCAAGATTCATCTCATCTAATGTCTGCTAATTGGAAAAAAACAGGGAAGCATTGAATGGAAGAGATTCAATTTGGGAGGAGGAGAAATTTATCAAGCTTTACCATCTAACTTTTCCTCAATGAAAGAATTAGAGGAAAACTGAGATCCTATAAATCAGCTTTATCTTTAGATGAGGATGCAGTAGAACCATCAGAATGCAACACAGATGGAAGTATGGATGGAAAGAAGTTTGATCGATAGCAGCGACAGGAAATGAAAAGCTTGACTTTCATCCTGACAAGAAGAAAGTTTCTGACTCTTAACCATATCAACATAGTTTGAATTTATTAAAAACTCGCAAACAAATTATTAATAAATAAAAAGCAAGATTTAATGTACATAGAAAATGAAAGTGAAAATATGGATATGAGCCAATAGTCACATTGCTGTATTCTTATCTTGAACAATCGCATAATGTTTATTGGAAAAACCAAGGTTGAGACAAGAGTTCAGGGATGGAATGAGAAATAAAGAATTACATTCCTACAAGAATAATTTCACTGTCATGACCTATGCAAATATTAGAATCAGAAGATTAAAAACAGTAGTCTCATCAAAGAAAAATACAATCAAAATGTCAATACTGTACTGATTTTAAATTTCTGTTGGCATTTTTTTCTGGAATTATTGATTGTTGTTGTTGTTATTTGGTTTTTAGGAGCATTAGCAACTAAGGCCATATTGCTACGGGGATATGTGGTGGTCATTCCCTGACCTTTCCACATCCTCCGTATTTGGTGGTCATGGGCTCGAACCCCGGTCTAATCAAGAAGCATGTGCTACGCACTGCTGCTCCTACCCACCTGGCTATGGAATTATTGAGGTCAGGTGCATAATAGAAAAGCCCACTATAGCAAGCTGACTTAACTTTTTATACCTAGTTATATCTTGTAATTGTAGTTCTGTTGCTATAAATATATTTCATTTAGGATGGGGGAGGGGAAGTTAAATTCTATATACCTCTAGTCCCTACAAAGTAAGATTTCTGATGTTACTGGTTATTAAAATATGGGTTTGCAAGTCGTTTAGGTTTTTCAGCAGCAGTGAGAGAGGGAAGAAAAACAACAAAAAAAATTTAAAGAATTGTGCAGTGTAAAGGATGGGAAGTGGTGATTTACGGAAGTGCTTAGTGATCACCTATAAACACTGTCTGTATTTCTTTATATAAGGATCATAGATGAACTAGCATATTAATACATTTTGAATACAACGATGTAGTTATTGAACTCACCTTTTTAGGTTCCATATAAATATCAAATCTGCCTATTGCCACATATTAGTTTGAAAAGTGTCTTGCAGTTGGCCATCATGGAATCGTCCTAAAAAGATTACCACAGGATGCGTCAAAACCTGCTCGACGGAAACACCTGATGGATTATAATTCAACAACAAATGCACATTAGTATAAATAACAAACATCAATTCATTATCAACTTCTCACTTCCAACACGTATACATTTTTCCTCAGTGTGAATGTCAACATGCAAATGACATACTAAAGAGGACAACAAGATATTATATCTCTTTGGGAAGACTGTTTCAGATGTTAAAAATGAATATAACAGAGGCTGAAAGCTGTCCTAATGGAAACTGGAAATGTTTTGTAGAATCATACCTTTTTTTTTTTTTTTTTACATGTGTTTCAAGACTTGTGCAAATTGTATTAAATCAAGTTTCAACATATTATCTAACTAAAACCAACACATAAATCTCAAGTGGGTAAGATATTTAATTCCGTGTTGTCTAAGTGATACACACTGAATATTTGTCGTGGTGCACATAATAAATCACGCGATAAGTTTTACTAGATATTTTTACTAATTAAAAAATAACTCTGAAAAGCAGCACAAACAAATAAAGTTCCCCAATTATCTTTCAAACATTCTAGCACAATATACTTCGGCAGCTACAGGAACGATGCTTTTCTTACGAAAAAAATTAATTATTATTTAGTTTCCCGAAAATTCGATAGATGGAGAAAGAGCCAGATTTTCAATACTTATCTATCATATTATAATACATACAAATATATCCGTGCATTTTCAAAACTAATTTGAACGAATTTTAAAATAATAATAATAATTTTTTCCCATTAAACCATTAATTGTTTTTTAACAGTTTATGGTTTAATTTATAATATAAGCATGCGCTTTTCGTAGTTTCATCCAGCACTGGATGAAATAGGCTTTTAATAATTAAATGATTTAATAATAATAATAATGAGGAAATTAGCTTTAGCGTTAGTAGCAGCAGTAGTAATCGAAGATGTGATGCAAGAAAGCAAGCCTACGTAGCATCAGCCAAAAAAAAAAAAAACATTTTAAACACCCTTTTCTCCAGGGGTTCACATCTGGTGAGCATGAGTTTGGCATACCCAGGGTCTTGAGCTGGATATCATCATTCTTCTCTTTCTTGGTGATTCCTTTCTACTTTTCTCTTTCTCTCTCAGCGTAATTCGGGATTTTTTATTTTATGTTTTTTTTTTTTTTTTTTTTTGGCTGGTGCAGCATAAGCCTCAGGCTTTCTTGCACCATATGGCTAATAATAATAATAATTCCCTCTAAACGTTTGTCCAGTTCCTCCTTGAATTTATTTAAACTATCAACTTCCACAACGACAGACGGAAGTTTGTTCCAGCAATCAACTACCCGATAGCTAAAGGCAAATTTCCGCACATTTACTCTATAACTGTCTTTTCTCAATTTGAATTTATGCACACTCAGGTTAATTGATGGAGTTAACTTCCATCAATTCACAAAAGTCTGTATCCTCCAAAAACTAACGTGAAAATCAAACGTTAATTTGTTTACGTGATGTAGCTAACAGAAAAAAAAAATTTGCACAAATGCATCAATTTTGACTGATTAATATGTTCTTTAAGCAGTGCAACAGGATACCAGGGGGGGGGGGTTTCCTGGGGATTCTGTCAATGATATAGAAAAATTATTTCTAGTAGGGGCAAGGAGATGATTATCCCATTTTATAAGGTTAGGCTACATCTTGAATACGAAATGTAGGTTTGGAAGATTAATTTTATGAAGGATGTAGACCTGCTGAAATGATGTAGAGAGGAGCAACAAGATTATTCAACGGTTCAGATTGGTCAAGAAAGACTTGAGTCCTATGTTTATATACGATTTACAGACCTTTTTTGGAAACTAGGCATCTGAGAGGAGATCTGATTGAAGCTTTAAATGGATCAACTAAACTGACGGCACCCTTAATCCTCGGAGTTCGTGTCCTTATATAAAATGTAATACATATTACATTGTAATAAAATGTAATACATAATGACAAATAAACACAGAATAATACTGTATATCAACCCGATAAATGTTAGAATACTTTAAAAAATATAATACAGAATAAATATATTCACTGGCCAAAAATGAGAAACCACATAAGCTATCTTGCATCCATGTGAGCTGCTGAATTGTGCTCAGTAAAGAACTGAGAAGCGGAACTGCCCTTACCAACATAACACATTCTCAATTGAATTGAGATCTGTACACCAAGGTAGATGTTGGAAATCTTCGAAATGTTCCTCGAAGCATTTTACACGGTGGATAGTTATCTGCCATCTTGAAAGAATCTTTCGCAATCCGGGCAGTAGAAATAAGAATTGAAGGATGAATTTCGTCCGACAAGATAAAAAGATATTCATTAGTGTTAGCAAGACCTTTGTATGAGCCAACCCAGTCTGTACCAACAGACCACACTCCATAACATGATGCCACTTCAAACTACTAAAAAAAAAAAAAAAAATGTATATATCAAGACTCTTCGGGCCACATGATCTTTTTCCAATGTTCAGTCCTGGTATTGGCAGCACCACTTCAATCGAATCTTTCAATTATTTACAGAACTAAGTGGCTTTCCTATTCGCATACGACTATAAATACTAGATTCTTCAGCTCTCACCGCTAAGTTCGGTTCAAAATTGGCTTTTTTTTTTTTTTTTACCAAAATTGAAAATTTCAGTTATTTGCTGCACACTGGAAGCTCTGTTCTTCCTTTTATACCTGCATTCTCCTTTCGTTTTCCACTCTTCTATATAATTTTGAGAGGTTGTGGCTCTTGCTAAGCATATTCCAACACCTTTCTGAAAAATCACCTATCTTTTCCAAAACTGGATCGAATAAAAAACCCGAGGAAAGCGTACAGTATTTATCTGATACCGAACTTATGATCATACAATGTGACAACTTAAATTTGGATAATTTATGTCTAATTATCTTTTGATCCAATTGCAAAAAGGTTTCTAATTTTTTTGGAAATAATAATTAACACCGGGGGCTCACATCTGGTGAGTATGGGCTTGGCACACCCAGGGTCTTGAGCTGGATATCATCCTTCTTCTCTTTCTTGGTGATTCCCATCTACTTTTGACTCTCTCTCTCTCTCACGGTAACTCGGGAACTTATTTTTTTCTGGTGTAGCATAAGCCTCAGGCTTCATTGCATCACATGGCTATTAATAATGATATTAATAACATAAAATGAACGAGGATAATATACTGATAAATGATAAAGTTCAAAGTGATAAAACAAAATACTGAAACATACTGTAACTTTTAATGGCTACAGCTTTGTTTGCCAACAACAAAATCTACAGTGACTGCATAACCTTAAAAAACAAAGCAAAACCACAGTTCGGAGTTATTACTGAAGGATCGTGTAGTTATCCTCGGGTAATAGCTATCGAGCAAACGGAAAAGAGCGTGGGAAAGCTGGACGAAACTGTTCACTCCATCCAGTAGGCTTTTCAGTTCGCTGGGTCAGTTAGCTTCACACAAGGTGAGACTCTATGAACAGTTTTGGGGAGTAGGCTGCACTCAGCTCAGTCAAAGTTGAAGAATTCTGTACGTAACGCGAGTATAAATGGAACCTTATAAGAGATCAAATATTAAGGGGGACATTAGTAAGTTTAAGGATCACACGAAGGATAAAGCATGTTGGAGCAGAAGCGATGATTAATTATGGGAACCTGCTGTAGCTGACTCTTGGGAGGAATGTCACCAAATTACTCCAGGAGAAATTATAGCTGATATTTTCACAAGAGCTTATGGTCTGCTCTACGAAACCCACCATTAATATAGATAGGATAGCCTATATTATTCACGAACGAGTTTTCCGGACATTTTCAGGCCATTTTGTGCACATGAGGAAGATAATATCTGTCAGGGGCAAAGGTTGATGTCGTTGAAGAGCAGATATCATCTTTTAAGGGCCCAAAAGATGATATTGTTGTACACATTGGCACTAACGATATTAAGAGTAGGAGACCGGGAGAATTACTTAGCAAGTACAGGTCAAAGTTGAAACAAAGCTGTGAGGTAGGGTTGAATTTGAAAGTCTCTGCAATTCGGCACAGACACGATAGGGGGAAGGGGTATATGTTGAGAGCCTTGTCGATCAATTCGGATCTGGAGAGATTGTGCAAGGCTCAAGGGGGTAGAATTTTTCTCAGCTTGGTATGTGCTTCTTAACAGGAGGGACTGATTCTACAGGGGTGGGACACACTTAAATAGAAAGGGTGCAAGAATATTTGCTGATGCTATCGAGGGAATGTTAAGTGGGTCCAAACACTGCTAGCTTGAGGGGGATACACGGACCAATGGATTGACAGTAGCCGTTGGCACAGGTGAAAGTGATTCTTGCACTGCTTCTATTGGAATGAGCAGCAGCCTGGAAAACAAGGTGCAAGGGATTTCAAAGACTGATGGGAGTTATTGCGGAACAAGTAAATATATGGACTGCGTTAGAGTAGCTAAGAATAGAAACAGGTGCATGTATCCTTACGTCTACACCATTGCTAGAAATGTAGTAAATAAATTTGATGAATTTGAGGTTCTGGTCAAAACATCAAAGGCAAATATTATTGGGATATCAGAGTCATGATGTCACACAGATAAAAGGAACGCAGAAATGGAATTTAGGGATTACAACGTGTACAGGAAGGATAGACGAGATAGGACGGGAGGGAAGGTTATGCTATTAGTCAAGAAACATAAAATTCAAGGAAATACAGCCAGTCGACATGGGTGGACAGTGGAATGTCGGGTCAGTTTGGTGTGACATTAACACTGGGAAAGCGAAATTGAGAGTAGGAGTGTGTTATAGGCCTAATCGCTCTGATGAGTATAACAAACAACTGTACAGAGAAATAACGTGGGCCAGTAAATCAGTGTCTTATAATGGGGGATTTTAATTTCCCAGATATTGACTGGAATTTGTGGGTTGGTCACTCACACTCTAGCAAGGTGTTTGTGGATTTGTTGGAAGATTGTTTTCTACAACAGCATGTTCAGGAGGCAACTAGATGGAATAATACTCTTGACCTTATTATCAGTAGTGATTCTTCATGCATTAAAAATCTGCAGAAAATGAATCCATTACGTGGCAGTGGTCACAGTGTGGTGAAGTGGAATTTACTCAAAGTGATAACTACCATCAGAGATAAAGGGAAGGGTTTTTCTTTTCGAAAAGGTAACTACGGTGGTCTGAGACAGTATTTAAATTCTATATGCTTGGGCCCAACTGATGATGTCACCAACAGCAAAATTCAAAATGGGAGGCATTCAAAGAATTAATCTTGGAAGCGACTAGGCTTTTCATACCAACTATGAAATATTGTCCAAGGTTTAGATCTAAATGGATGTTAGATGAACTAATGAGACTGGTGGCGGAGAAGAAAATTGCATGGGATACATATAAATTAATAAGTGACACGGAAGATTATGATAAATATAAGCTGTTCGGTAACCAAGTCAGAAAAGAGGTTAGGCAGGCAAAGGCAGATTACGAGAAATCTTTGGCAAAAGGATACAAAGAAAAATAGCAAAGAGTTCATTATTTATGTAAATTCTATAAGGAAGAGGATGAATCACATTGGTCCACTTGATATCGATGGTTTAAAAGTTGATAATCCTGCTCAGGTAGCTAACAAACTGCATGGGATAAACTAACAAACTGCATGCATTTTTCTTGCAAACTGCAAGAAAAATGCATGGGATACTTACAAATTAACACATGACACAGAAGCCTATGATAGATACAAGTTGATATGCAACCAAGTTACAAAGGAGGTTAGGCAGGCGAAGGCAGATTACGAGAAATCCTTGGCAAGGGATGCAAAGAAAAACAGCAAAGAGTTCTTTACTTATGTAAACTCTAGAAGGAAGGGGATGAATCAAATTGGTCCACTTGATATTGATGGGTCAACTGTTGATGATCCTGCTCAGGTAGCTAACAAACTAAATGAATATTTTGCATCGACATTCACACATGAGGAGTTACTCAGCAAGGGGAATGCCAGAGGTGTATTCAACTCTAACAGTAAGCTACAGAATCTTGAAATAACTGGGAGTAAAGTGGAGGAGAAACTGTTGAAGATAAACACAAGAAAGGCACCCGGGGTGGATGGGATCTATCCAGCTATATTAAAGGAGGCAGCAAAGGCAGTAAGCAAACCCTTAGCCATAATTATGAGAGCTTCCTTGGACTCAGGGGAGGTACCCATAGACTGGAAATGTGCGAATGTGACCCCAATTCATAAAGGAGGATCAAAGGCTGACACAAGTAATTATAGACCTGTGAGCTTAACTTCTGTTCCAGGAAAATTAATGGAGGCACTGGTTAAAGAAGCACTGCAGGATCATTTAGACAAGACTTCAGTTATAGCTCAGACATAGCATGGTTTTGTTAAGGGGAAGTCTTGCCTGACCAACTTGATTGGATACTATGATGCAGTCACAAAAGAACTGGATGCAGGGAATAACTTTGATATTATATACTTGGATCTTAGAAAGGCTTTTGATACTGTTGCACATGGAAGACTGCTACACAAATTGGAGCAGTGTGACATTGGAGGCAAATTGCTGCTATGGATAAAGTGGTGGTTGAGGGGGAGAAGACAGACAGTGGTAATCAATGGACACTGCTCATCGTGGACTAATGTTATTAGTGGAGTCCCTCAGGGCTCAGTGTTGGGTCCATTATTGTTTTCTGTATTTATAAATGATATTGATGATGGTATATCAAGCTTAATGTCCAAGTTTGCAGACGATACAAAGGTTGGCAGGGTTGTCAAGGACACTACTGACATTATGCTGCTGCAACAGGATCTGGAAAGGTTGAGCAGATGGGCTGAGAGGTGGCAAATGAAGTTTAACATTGACAAATGTAAAGTACTACACATGGGAAACAGCAACCCCAGAGCAACGTATCAACTCTGTGGTACTACACTGACAGTGGTAGAGAATGAAAGGGACTTGGGGGTGGTTGTGCAGGCAGATATGAAGTTCTCTGAGCAGTGCAGACGGGCTGCAAGAGTAGCTCATGGAGTATTGTCAATGATATACAGGAATTTTTCCAGCAGGGATAAGGAGGTGATTATTCCATTGTATAAGGCAATGGTCAGGCCACACCTAGAGTACTGTATACAGGTCTGGAGGCCTCATTTCAAGAAGGATGTAGAGCTGCTGGAACGAGTACAGAGAAGGGCAACAAGATTAGTGAATGGAACAAAGGGGTGCTCTTACGAAGAAAGGCTTAAGATTTGCAAATTACAGTGTCTGGAGACTAGGCACCAGCGAGGTGATCTGATAGAGGTGTATAAAGCCTTGAATGGTTTAAGCATGCTCAATGCTGATGGGATTCTTCCTCTAGCTCAGAAAAATCACCTGAGAGGGCATAAATTCAAATTGAGGGAAGACAGATGTAGGATAGACGTGCGGAAATTTACCTTTAGCCAGCGGGTGGTTGGTTGGTGGAACAGACTTCCATCCCTTGTGGTGGAGGTTGATAGCCTAAATAAGTTTAAGGCTCAGCTGGACAGGTATTTTGAACGAACAGAGGGGTGAAGTGGAAGTGGTTTTTTTTTTTTTTTTTTTTTTTGGCTGATGCTGCATAAGCTTGCTTTCTTGCATCAAATGCCTCTACTAATGCTAATGCTAATGCTAAACTAAATGAGTGTTTTGCATATATATTCGCACATGAGGAGTTATTCAAGGAAGAGAGGGCCAGATGTTTATCCCCCTTGTCCAGGGAGTTAAATGATTTTGTAATAACTGAGAACAAAGTGGAGGACAGTTATTGAAATTAAACATAAGAAAGGCATCTAGTGTGGATGGGATCTATCCACTTATATTAAAGGAGGTGGCAAAGAAAGTAAGCAAACCCTTAGCCACAATTATGAGAGCATCCTTGGACTCGGGGGAAGTCTTTATGGACTGGAGATGTGTGCAAATGTATTCACAAAATGAGGTCTAAGGGTGACACGAGTAATTATAGACCAGTTAATTTAAATTCTGTTTTGGGTAAAATAATGGAGTCATTGGTTAAAGATGCATTGCAGGATCATCTAGACAAGACTGCAGCAATAATTCTGACACAGAATAAGTTTGTTAAGGGAAATTTGTTGTCTGACAAATTTTATTGGATACCATGATGTGATTACAAAGGAACTGAATGCAAAAAATAATTTTGATATATACTTGGATTTCAGGAAAGATTTTGACAGTGTTGCACATGGAAGATTATTATACAAATTGGACTAGTGTGGTATGAAGTGTAAGTTGCTACAATGGATAAAAGGGTGATTGAATGGAAGATTACAGTGTCTGTCGCTGTACTGACTAACACAGTACAGCGATAGTTACTAACACAGTAATTGAGTGCATTTTCGGTCGGTATGCTGTTTGTTGAACGAAAAACCAGATTCTTGGGGGGAAGGGGGAAATCATCCAACCCATCGAAATTGTTGTTGTTGTTATTTGGTTTTTAGGAGCATTAGCAACTAAGGCCATATTGCTTTGAGGATATGCGGTGGATGACCACCGCATAATACTCCTAAAAACCAAATAACAACAACAATTTGGATGGGTTGGATGATTCTCTTCCCTCCTACCAACCCCCAAGAATCTGGTCACATGCTCGAATCCCGGTCTAATCAAGCAGCGTGTGCTACGCACTGCTGCTCCTATCTACCTGGCTACAGAGGCGCCATCCAAATTGTGGAAAAAAAAGAGCATCATAAAATTTCCTTGCGTTGTTGACGGAATTCGAACTCAGGCATCTCCGATCGAGTGTAGTAGAACGGTGATTTTTAACCATTGTGCTGCGTGGACGGGCTTACGAACAGTGTCCTGTTATTTCTACAAGGATGGATACACTTAAATAGACAAGAGTGTTTGCTGATGCTATCGAGGAGGCGTTAGGTGGGTCAGAAAACTACTATTTTGGGGGATTCACTGACTAAATGGTTAAAAGTGGCCGCGGGCAGAGTTGAAGGTGATTCTTGCACTACTTCTATGAGAATGAGAAGCGGCCTGGAGGACTGGGTGCTTGGAATTTCAGGGATGAATTGTAATTTGGGGAGAACAATGTGTAGAGAAAGGATAGAAGGTGGGGGCTATGCTGTTAATTAAGAAAAAAAACATAAAATCTAAGGAAGTGCAATGTTGAGTCAGTTTGGTGTGGCGTAAGCACTGGGAAAGCAAAAATGACAGTAGGAGTGTGTTATAGGCCTAATGACTCATGAGTACAACAAACAATTGTACAGAGAAACAGAATGGGCCAGTAAATCAGATTGTTTTATAATGGGGAATTTTAACTTGCCACATATTGACTGGACCTTGTGCGTAGGACACTCCCAAGACTTTTGTGGATTTATTAGATGATTGTTTTCTGCAGCAGCATGTTCCAGAGGCAACCAGAGAGAGGGTAATACTCTTGATCTGGTTATCAGCAGTGATTAATCGTGCATTTGCAGATAAAGCAACCACTAGTTGACAGTGATTACAGTGTACTGATGTAGGATTTAATTAAAGATATAATTACCATCAGGGATAAAGGTTAGAATGTTTACTTCTGTAAAGTTGACTACAGTGGTCTCGAAGAGTTTTTAAATTCTATACAGTGAGATTAACTGATGACGTTACCAACAGTAAATTCTAAGTGGGAAGCATTCAAGGAATTAATTCTAAGCTTCTCATACTACTGATTAAGAAATACTGTTCAAGGTTTAGGCCAAAATGAATGTCAGATGAACTGATCAGACTCGTGGCAGAGAAGAAAAATGCAAAATGAAAAACAGCAAAATACTTCTTTACTTATAAACTTTAAAAGGGAGGTGTTGAATCAGATTGGTTCACTTGATAGTTCGACTGTTGATGATCCTGCATCTACATTTACATGTGAGGAGATAATAAGGGAGGAAAGTGCCAAACGTTTATCAAACTATAACAGGGAGCTTTATGATTTTGTAATAACTGAGAGCAAAGTGGAGGAGAAATTGTCGAAGTTAAATACACAAGAATGGCACCTGGGGTTGACGGGATCTATCCAGATATATTAATGGAAGCGGCAAAGGAACTAAGAAAACTCTTAGTCGTAATTATGAGATCATACTTGGACTCAGGGGAAGTTCCCACGGACTGAAGATCTGCAAATGTATTCCCAATTCACAAATGGTGATCTATGGGTGACACAAGTAATTACAGACCACTTAGTTTAAATTCTGTTCCGGGCAAAATAATGGAGTCACTGGTTAAAGATGGATTGCAGAATCATCTAAACAAGACTAACAGCAATAATTCGGACACACACATGGGTTTTTTAAGTGAAATTCTTGTCTGACAAATTTGATTGGATACCATAATGTGATTACAAAGGAACTGGATGCAATAAATAATTTTGATATCATATGCTTGGATTTCAGGAAAGCTTTTGACAGTGTTACGCATGGAAGATTACTGTACAAATTGCAGCAATGTGGTATTAAGGGTAAGTTGCTACAATGGATAAAAGGCTGGTTGAGTGGGGGATGACAGAGAATGGTAATCAATGGACGCTGCTCTTCGTGGACTAATAACAATAATCCACGTTTAAGGTTGGCAGGGTTGTTAATGACAGTATGCTACTGCAACAGGATCTAGAAACGTTAGGCAGATGGGCTGAGAAGTGGCGACTGAAATTTAACATTGACAGATGCAAAGTGCTCCACGTCGGTTGTAGTAACCCAAGGCAAACGTACCGTGTGGTACTACACTCGGTAGGTGGCGAATCAAAAAGACATGGGAGTAATTATGCAGTCAGGCATGAAGTTCTCTGAGTCGTGCAGACGAGCTGCCAGAGCAGGTCATTGAGTTTTGTCATATATATATATGAATTTTGCTAGCAGAGACAAGGTGATTATCCTTTTGTATAAGGCCATGGGCAGGCCACACCTTCATCTATATACAGGTCTGGAGGCCTTATTTTAGGAAGGATGAGAGAGTTGCTAGGACGAGTACAGAGAAGGGCAACAAGATTGGCGAGAGGAAAAAAGTGGTGCGCTTACGAAGAAAGGCTTAAGTTGCGCAATTTGCAGCATCTGGAGACTACTCACCTGCGAGGTGATCTGATCGAGGTGTCTAAGGCCTTGAATGGTTTGAACAGGCTCAATGCTGTCGGCATGCTTCCGCTTGGTCCGATTGGGAACCTGAGTGGGCACAGATTCAAATTGAGGAAAGACAGTTGTAGAATATATTACAAATTAATGTATTCTACCACTGTCTTTGCCTTTGATGAGGAAATTTGCCTTTAGCCATCGGGTAGTTGATGGCTAGAACAGATTTACATCTGTTGTTGTGGAAGTTGATAGTTGAAATCAATTTAAGGCTGAACGAGACAAACATTTTGAGTGACCAGATGGGTGAAATGGGAAGGTTTTTTTTTTTTTTTTTTTTTGACTGATGCTGTATAAGCTTGCTTTCTTGCATCATATGCCTCAACTAATGCTAACGCTAGTTAGTAGTGTCCCACATGGTTCAGTGTTTGGCCCCGTGTTGTTTTGTATATATAACAATGATATTGATGAAAGTATATCAGGCTTAGTGTCAAAGTTTGCAGATGATACAAAGGTTGGTAGGGTTGTTAATGACAGTGCGCTACTGCAACAGGATCTAAAAAATTTGGCAGAAGTGTTGAGAAGTGCCAACTGAAATTTAACACTGAACGTCTACATATGGGTATGTAGACGTTCTACCCAGAACATCTACATACCCAGATAAGGGTAAAAAGATTGGTGAGAGCAACAAAGAACGGTTACCAAGAAAGGCTTAAGTTCTGCAAATTGCAGCGGTTGTAGACTAGGCACCTACGAGGTGATCTGAGTGGGGTTTATAAGGCCTTAAATGGGTTGAGCACACTGAATTCTGATGGGATACTTCTACTTGCTCAGATTACGAACCCAAGGGGGCATAAATTCAAATTGAGGAGAGAGTTGTAGAACAGATGTGGGGAAATTTGCCTGTAGCCAGCGGGTGGTTAATTGCTGGAACAATCTTCCATCTGTCGTTGTGGAAGTTGATAGATTAAATAAATTCAAGGAGCTGGACAAACTTTTCGAAGGGATGGCTGTGTTGTTTCTTTGGCTGATGCTACATAAGCTCATACGCTTACTTTCTTGCATCACATAACTCTATTACAACTACTACTTATTTGAAATGCAATCTAATAATCAGGTAGTTGTTTCAGTATTTATTAGTGCGTCGTCGATGAAAAACCGGACTGTCAGTGAGAGACCTGCCAAACCATGTAATGCAGAATGGAGTACTCTGTTCAGCATCTCTTACATTCCGGAAATATTTCGTCACTGGATTTTTAAAAGTTCTTGTAACTTGCCTACTTACCAAAGTTTTGGACTTCTTAAATATTTTATACTGCAAGGGGTGGAAAAAAATGCTTCAAAAAGGTACTAAACAAATTAATACTTGGTCATACATTCTTGACACAGCATGCACCATCACCACCACCACTATTTTTTTACATAATTCTCATGTATTACAATGGGCCATGAAAACCCATTAACCATACCAAACTACAGCCATAGAGGGTAGTGACTTCATTGAGGTCCTCTTCTGATGCATGATCCAGCAATTCTGGGTCCCCTGGACAGAGGAGAACAGGTCTTCTGTGTGTTATCAGACACTCAGTCTAAAACACTGATGGATCCAATATCTTTCTATTACAGAAGATTTAGGAGAAGTCCGGTTGGACTGCCTCCCTAAAATCCACTCATGCACACCTTCTCGATCGTAAGCCCTTTTATGTCACTTATGTGGTAACGAACGTGTAGAGTGATTCTCTTCAAGACGCCTGGTCAGCGTGAAAAGGAAAAGACCTGACCCTTTAGCACATGACAGCACTGGAAAGTTGCTGGAGAGGCCTTCATCCTGCAATGGATTGAAAATGGCTGATGATGATGGACCACTCTGAGAGATATAACTTTTAATTCTGAACGTGCTATCCAGCAAACTTATTGACTGCTAATGCAGTCAATAAGTTTGCTGGCGTTTTACACCATATTCCTCTCTAACTTATTATTATTATTATTATTATTATTATTATTATTATTATTAGCTATGTGGTGCAAGGAAGCCTGAGGCTTATCCTGCACCAGCAAAAAAAAAAAAAAAAAAAAAAAATCGGAAGGATATTACCAAGAAGAGAAGAATTATATCCAGCTCAGGACCCTGGGTGTGCCAAACCCATACTCACCAGATATGAACCACTGGGGGTAATGTAGAAACCACTGGACTATTTCGTTGTTGCTCTAGAATTAATCTCTTTATATCTCTGTTCATATATTTCCGCATTTTCAGCCTGTAAGATGTCTCTAGGCCGCTCCCTGTACCTACAACCTGCGTATCCAGGAGATAAGTAACATTTCTCTTAGTACATGCGAGACCTGGTTTTCTTACTCTCTCTGTCGTACATAACACGGCTTTCCTAGAGTCCTCCAACCCCTCTGACTCAGCCTATTGTTTACAAGGTCGACCACAGCATCATGCGTTCTAATCCTAATGTCATATGACAGATGACACTGGAGGCAATATAAGCCAGAGATTCTACTGCATTGCAGCCTCCTCTACAATTTCAATCATTAGACCATCCTCTTGACATTCTGGAGAGGGCAGGAAGAGCGACGTAGCCGAGTGGTCAGGAACGAGAGTGCAATAACACGTGCTCTTTGAGTGGATCGTGATTCAAGCCCAACTACTAAATACGATTAATGTTCATAGCGATCATTTATTGTAAACTCCACTGACCTGGTGGCCATGCCAGAGTATAAACAAGAATGTTAATACAGGTCTCGACCAAGTCAATATTATTATTATTAGCCATATGGTGCAAGGAAGCCTGAGGCTTATGCTGCACTAGCCAAAATAAAAATTCCCAAGTAACCCTGGGAGTGAGTGAGAGAGAGAGAGAGAGAGAGAGAGGAATCACCAAGAAAGAGAAGAATGATGGTATACAGCTCAGGACTCTGGGTGTGCCAAGCCCATACTCACCAGATGTGAGCCCCTGGGGTTATAATGATGACAGGTCAAGAACTGGGTCCCATCTCCGACCCGCTGATGCTGGGCAGGGACGAAGGATGACCAGGGTCGCCAAGATCCTATGTTCTACCAGTAAGCGAAACCAAATTTGCAGCCAAAAATATTTGGATTAAAAAATAAAATAATGCATAAATAAAATAGCATTCATTTATTAAAAGAGAAAATAATTACAAAATATCTGACATATAATACTGTATAATGAAACAAGCAAAAATAACAAAATCATTCTAGTGATGTAGAAGGGTGAGGCGACCCGCTCCTGGCGGCACTTTTTACATGAGACTATTTTATTTTTCCACGTTTCTTTTATTTATGTTAACTTAGTAATTTTTATTACTTAATTAATAATTGGTTTTTAATAACTATACTTACAACTAAAATATAAATATAACAAAACCATTACATCTCTATCATACTATAATTCAAATTCTTAAAAATAAAACAATAAAACGCATGGCACAACGATTGCTTTATTGTTTATACCGCGGCGGCTGCGTCTCAGCAGTGGCACCGCACAGTCAGTTTAATTTATTTCCCTAACAATACGTCGTTTTGACTTTTTGTAGTATTTTTGATGTGTATTGAGCAATCGGACGGCAAAACTCAGGAACCTGTGGGATTTAAACTTTTTTTTTTTTTTTGCTTTCTGACCTGGGCTGGGGCTCCCCAGCCCAGAAAAGCTCCTCTCTCACCCTATGTTTTATTTTTTTATTTTTTTATTATTATTATTTTTTTGTTTGTTTGTGTTTTGTTCTAGCAATCTATCCTGGATTAGGACTTTCCTGGCCCGGGATAGTCATTCTCTCTTCATCTTATACATGTTTTTCTTTCCTCGCTGGGAACTCATCCCCAGGGAGAAGGGCGTGCAGATAGTAGGAAAGGCCTACTATCTGCACACCAAAACTCATCCCTGGTACTCATTTTAGCTTTCCCGAGGAGCATTTTAGCTTGCCCTCCTTCTGCTAGGGATGAGTACCTGGAGGAAGTCGTCCAGGTAGTAGTAGTAGTAGTAGTAGTGGCATGTGATGCAAGAAAGCAAGTGTATGAGCTTATGCAGCATCAGCCAAAAAAAAATCACACCATTCCCTCCAAATGCCTGTCCAGGTCCTCCTTAAATTTATTCAACCTATCAACTTCCACAACAACAGATGGAAGTTTGTTCCAGCAATTAACCACCCGCTGGCTAAAGGCAATTTCCGCACATCTATTCTACATCTGTCCTTTCTTAATTTGAATTTATGCCCCCTTAGGTTTGTAATCAGAACAAGTGGAAGGATCCCATCAGAATTCAGCATGCTCAACACATTCAAGGCCTTATACACCTCAATCAGATCACCGCACAGGTGCCTAGTCTCCAGCCACTGCAATTTGCAGAACTTAAGCCTCTCTTGGTAAGAGGATCCCTTCATTCCCCTCACCAATCTTGCTGCCCTTCTCTGTACACGCTCAAGCAAATCTACATCCTTCCTAAAATGAGGCTTCCAGACCTGTATGCAGTACTCAAGCCGTGGCCTGACCATTGCCTTATATAGAGGGACAATCACCTCCTTTTCCCTGCTAGCAAAATTCCTATATACCATTGACAAAACCCCATGACCTGCCCTGGCAGCCTGTCTGCATTGCTCAGAAAACTTCATATCTGACTGCACAATTACTCCCAGGTCTTTTTCATTTTCTACCACCTTAAGTGTAGTACCACACAGTTGGTATGTTTCTCTGGGGTTACTTCTGCCCATATGCAGTAGTTTGCATTTGTCAAGGTTAAACTTCAGTTGCCACTTCTTAGCCCATCTGCCCAAATTATCTAGGTCCTGTTGCAGTAGCACACTGCCATTACTGTCATTAACAACCCTGCCAACCTTTGTATCATCCGCAAACTTCGACATTAAGCCTGATACACATTCATCAATAACATTGATAAATATACAAAACAACAGTGGACCCAACACCGAACCCTGTGGGTCTCCACTAATAACACTAGTCCACGAAGAGCAGCACCCATTGATTACCACCCTCTGTCTTCTCCCACTTAACCATCCTTTTATCCATTGTAGTAACTTTCCCTTAATACCATTCTGCTCCAATTTGTACAATACTCTTTCATGCGCAACAGTGTGAAAAACTTTCCTGAAATCCAAATAGATGATATCAAAATTATTTTTTGCATCCAGTTCCTTTGTAACCACATCATAATATCCTATCAAATTTGTCAGGCAAGCTTTCCCTTAACAAACCCATGCTGTGTCTGTAATCATCCGAACTGAAAGAAGAGAAGTTTCTGAAAATGTATTTATGTTTTTCATACGATTCAAGATTACACCATAATAACATAAAAACCCACAATTCCAGCTATCGGTATTATCATAAATGCAATTAGATCGAGTTTACTACCTTACAGATGCCACCAGAAGGAACGCAACTGGAAATTATTTTTATTATATTATTTTACCATATTATTTAATTGTAGTTATCTCCAAAATGTATTTTTAGTAAAGCGTGAGGGGATAATAGTGTGTTTCTGTCTTTACTGCTTTGTTTATTCAGTTGCTACACGCGGGTAGCTTTGTTTCTGTGTATCAAGCGTGCCTACTCATTTTTGTCCTTTTTATACTGAAATTGTGTTTTATTCCCTAAAAATGAGTAAAATGCTTGAGAAAAGTGTGAAAACGAAGCGTACTGGTGAAGATTATTATTATTAGCCATATGGTGTAAATAAGCCTGAGGCTTGTGCTGCACCAGCCAAAAAAAAAAAAAAATTTATCCTGAGAATTACCCCGTTCTGATCCCGAGAGAGAGAGAGAGAGAGAGAGAGAACTAGAGTCAGAAGTAGAAGGGAATCACCAAGAAAGAGAAGAATGATGATATCCAGCTCAGGACCCTGGGTGTGCCAAGCCCATACTCACCAGATGTGAGCCCCTGGAAAAAGAAAAGGAAAACCGATAGACTGTCAAAAATTCTTACTGGGGAAAACTTGTAGCAGCCTCATACAAGTGTTTATGGCCAAAATCACACCGGCCTCCGACCCACCGGGGTTTCCCCGGTAAGGCCAGTCCGCCTCTGTCGATAGAAGAAAAAAACGAAATTATGAAACACTTTGAGCGAAATGAAAGAATATTTGATTTTGCGTGTATCGCTAAATAGAAAATTTCGCTATAAAGAAGTTCGTTAATTAAACAGAGGTCCTACTTGTATATGTCAAAATTTTTTTGGTGCCTCTTGAACTGCTGCTCGTAAGCGACGCTTATCTCGCCTACCCACTTGTGGCGGCCCTGAGGATGACTCCCACAGAGCACGCCCGTCAACAGTTTTATAACATGTTTTTTCATCTGTCTTTATTTTTCTGCTTAGAATTTATTAACATCATTCCATCATTTCGTAATCTTTCAACATTGTTCCTCTCCCTCTGGAAAGAGCTACCTCTAGCAATCTTATGGATAACAGCTGAATTCGAACGCAATAAATTATCCATATGTCTCAGCTTGCAGATTGGGACTCCACCTAAGAGAAGGGAGACCAAAGGCACCAACAGAGGCACATGTATAAAAATAGGACTTTGGGACATCCGTGGGAAGGTTCAACCATTTAACCTTCCCAAGGATGGGAAGGTTAAATGCTGCCTCTAATTTGTAGATCGCGGCAGTTGAGTGGGCCTGCAGTTATTCTACCCAAGACCAACCTATGATACAGTCTTGGGATTAAGGTCTTTAGAATAAATGTTCTTTGTTGAGATTTCAATGATGCCTTCTTAAGGCTCCCCAACTCCACCTCAAGATCAGCAGCTACTAAGGTCTTCCCAGTTGTAGAGAACTCCACCCCAAGGTATGTCCATTTTTCCTGCAGCTCCATCATTGGCAGTATATCACTCCAAAGAAGAAATTGACATGTTTCAACTTTTATCATCAGCCTTCCAGAGGGAATAAATGCCAATGTCCAAAACTTTCTCATATTGATTTCCAGACCCCTTTTTGACAGGAAAACGAGTTCGATCTAACAGACTCTGCTGTCTCGATTTAGTACTAGCAACACATATTAGGTCGTCAGCAAAGGCCAATGCATCCACAATTTTCCCTTCAAGTCTAAAGCCAACATAATGCAGCAAACTCTTTAAGAGGAGATAATTACCATGTTGAAGAGCAGAGGTGAGAGGGGATCACCCTGTCTAACTCCCCTTGTTGGAGCTATGCAATGGCCTCTGCCCCAAAACCTCATAGCTGATTTATACAAATTACATACAGTATATATTCTGCAAATGAGCCTGGTATTTCATGTCTATTGACGGCTTCTATAATTGCTGAGTGATTAACTGAATCAAAGGCTTTTAAGAGATCCAGAGTTGTTAGATGTAATGCTTTTAATTTCACTGTAGATTCTGTAATAAATACACATTCTCCGAAGTTCCGTCAACTGGGATAAATGCCCGCTGATGAGGACTCAAACTTAATAATATTAGATAATCTTCCAGCTATAATTTTATGACATGTCCTAAGTAATACCGATGACATAGATATTGGTCAAAAATCTGCAGGAGTATTAGGATCAGTCTTTTTTGGAATAAATACTGTCAATGCTTTGTAAAAGAACTTGAGTAACTTATCCGAATATAAAGGGTCCTGAGCTGGATATCATCATTCTTCTTTTTCTTGGTGACACACACACACACACTCACACACACACACACACACACACACACACACTCTCTCTCTCTCTCTCTCTCTCTCTCTCTCTCTCTCTCTCTCTCTCTCTCTCTCTCTCTCTCTCTCTCTCTCTCTCGGGATAATTCAGAATTTTTTTTTTTTTTTTTTTTTGGCTGGTGCAGCATAAGCTTCAGGCTTCCTTGCACCATATGAGTAATAATAATAATATACTTGTCATACTACTGCAGGAAGCTTGAAAGCAGGTGTCAAATGATAAAAGAATGGAGTCAGTCAAGCGCATATACCCTTGTGTTAGCGTGCGCAATGATTTCACTTTGTATCGAATAAAGAACAGCTTCAAAAATAAAAATACATGTTGGAATTCCTAAAAATAACTTAGTATTTTACTGTATTTTTACAGAGTTCCAAATTTACAGACTATTGGAATAATTCTTGTGCGTACTGACCAGACTAAAATATATTTATTGTAAAAATGTACTAGTAAAAATAAAACTAATCAATTAAAAACATGCAACGAAAATAAATAACTATAAAACATTTAAAATATACTAGGTTAAAAGAGCAAAAAATAAATCTAGAAAACAAAGGCTTATGGTGATGTATAGTATTGGTTCCTTTATCAACTGCAAAAGTTACCCTACAATAGTGAGTATAAATCTGAGGGATGCTACAAAACTAATATCTCCATTCCCCCTCCCTTCTAGGATGCTACATGTAACCCAAATTTAACTTTACGTTATACTGTATACTTCAATTGTTTAAGTACTAACACTAATCTTTTCTACATATTACCACCACTGGTACATATTTACTTCTGAAACATCCCCTCTCATGAAATTTGCTGTACAAAAATTTCTGAATGACTGCAATGACAATAATGCCATTCTCAGTGTTCCCTATGGAATCTATCCATCAGAGAACCAAACAAGTTAAAGTCTCATGGTGCAAATTCAGTAGACTGCTGTGATGGAACAGTCCACCAAATTCTGCAATGGTTTCCCTTAGCAGGATGGATATAGAGTCCGACATTAGTATTAGTATTGGCATCAAATGATGCACGAGAGCAAGCTTATAGAGCATTATGCTTGGCCATCTCAGTTTGTCTGATTCTTCTTCGAATTTATTCAAACTACCCACATCTACACCAAATGGAGGTTTGTTCCAACGGTCAACTATCTGCTGCCTGAAAACATTTACACACATCTTGCAACATCCTTGCTCAATTTGAATCTATGCCCCTCATGTGCATAATCCGATTCCATTGGCATTGTGCTTACTCAATCAATTTAGAGCCTTAAACATTTAACCAGCTCTCAAAGATATCTAATAAATAAATAAATAAATAAATATTCATTTATTGCAAATACACCAAGACCATCACAGCACATGGCTAGGGGCAGATAATAATACAAAGGAAATAACATAAAATAATGGAATACATAGCAGATTTTATATAAACATTAACTAGGAATTATACTTATGAATTTAAAAAATTCAGAACAGGACTTTTGGTCTTCAGTTGCAGTTACTGGGTTAAAGGCAGGCTGCTGTTTTTATTTCTCTTCAGAGTTGAGTAACCTTTTGCAATCAGTGTTGTGATGATAGTCTCCAGTACTGAAGCTTTTCCTGGTACGAGCACCCCCTTTCCCACCCTGTGGTCTTGTTGCTCCTCTCTGCATCCGATCCAACAGACCTACGTCCTTCCTAAAATGAGGCCTCCAAACCTGTATACAGTACTCAAGGTGTGGCCTGATCATTGCCTTATACAGGGGGATAATCAGCTTTATCCCTGCTAGCAAAATTCCTGCATATGATTGACAAGACACCGTGAGCTGCTCTAGCAGCCTGTATGCACTGCTTATTAAACTTCATATATTAAACTGCACAATTACTCCCAGGTCTTTTTCATTCTCCACTAGCCTGAGTGCAGTACTGCACAGTTGGTACATTACTCTGGGGTTACTGCTACCTATATGCAGTACTTTGCATTTTTGGTAATTCACTACATACAAATATGATGCTAATGCATTAACCTGCTATGTTTAGTGAATTTCTTGTAAGTTTAGGCTTTAGCCCTAAATGTTTTCAGTAATAAATGAGCACAAAGTGGAGGAGAAATTGTTGAAGTTAAACATAAGAAAGGCACCTGTAGTGGTTGGGATCCAGTGGTGTGCTGGAGCCAGCTCACGCGAGCTGACTGTTAAATTTTCAAAAATTTTACAAGCTAGTTGTTAAACTGAAAACGACTATAAACTGTAGAGCGGCAAGAACTTCAGTCTACAATGACTAGCAGCATTTGGGTGATAAGCTTGTATACGGTGACATGGAAAATCTAGCAGAGGCATGCCTATTCTGGCACCCTCTGTGCTTCCTTTTCGCTGCCCGTTCCCTATGCAGCATCCTGTGTAAGGATAATCTCCAGCCAACCGGGCTAGCCAGGTGGGTAAAGTGCCTACCTGGCAACCCAAAGGTTGCGGGTTCGATTCCCACCTCGGGCTTTGATCAAAGTATTGCAAAAACCTTGCGAGGTGCATTATGGCCACAGAAGCCTATGCGCCAACAACTACCAAAAAAAAAAAAAAGATAATCTCCACTAACAATTTTAGATGAATATTATTTCCAACAAACATTTGCTTAATTTTGCCTGGACCGCTTCTTAAGATAGACATTCACATGCTCGACATCTGTCAAAGATTTAGCATTTATATAATTGTCTTGATTCACATATCAGATTTAATGATAATAAATTTATTGGGAAAAGAGTTAGCAAATTGGGAAGTAACTCCATTTGTCAAAACATGGTTGAATTGTAACCTGGATAGAATGGATGCAGAGAGAAGAGCTCGGAAAAAGTTAATGAAAACATTTTGTCAGAATCAACTGGCTATGTACAAATTACAATAAAAAATGAATATTTTACTATTGTTTCAAATTTTTGGTTTCCAAATTGTTGTAAATCATTAAAACTTACAATAAATATATATATATACACATATTCTTGTTGTTTTTTCTTTTAGTGAGCCAGTTGTTAAATTTACCAGAATGCCACTGATAGGATCTATCCAGTTATATTAAAGGAGGCAGCAAAGGAAGTAAGCAAACTCTTAGGCATAATTATACGAGCATCCTTGGATTCAGCAGAGGTATCCATGGATGGGAGATGATAATCAGACATGTTAGTTTAACTTCTGTTTCAGGGAAAATAATGGAGTCACTGGTTAAAGAAGTGATTCTTGCACTACTTCTATTGAAATGCAATTGAGCAGCAGCCTGGAAAGCAAGGCAATGGGAATTTCCAGGACTTCTGGAAGTCATAGTGGAACAAGTAAATACATGGGCTGTGTTAGGGTAACTAAGAGTAGAAACAGGTGCACGTATACTTGCATGTACATCAATGCTAGGAGTATAAATTCAATGAGCTTGACTGGAATTTGGGGGCTGATCACTCACACACTAGCAAGGCTTTTGTGGATTTATTGGATGATTGTTTTCTACATCAGCATGTTCGGGAGGCAACTAGAGGGAGTAATTCTCTTGATTTGATTATCAGTAGTGATTCTTCATGCATTAAGAATCTGCAGATAAATGAACCACTAGGTGGCAGTGATCACAGTGTGCTGAAGTGGGATTTACTCAAAGAGGTAACTACCATTAGGGGTAAAGGGAAGGGTTATTGCTTTCATAAAGGCGACTACGATGGACTGAGACAGTATTTAAATTCTATACAGTGGGACCAACTGATGATGTTACCAACAGCAAATTCAAAATGGGAAGCATTCAAAGAACTTATCTTGGAAGCTACTAGGCTTTACATACCAACTAAGAAATACTGTTCAAGGTTTAGGCCTAAGTGGATGTCAGATGAACTAATGAGACATATAGCAGAGAAGAAAAAGGCATTGGGATACATACAAATTAACACGTGACACAGAAGCCTATGATAGATACAAGGTGATATGCATACAAGTTGATATGTTACAAAGGAGGTTAGGCAGGCGAAGGCAGATTACGAGAAATCCTTGGCAAGGGATGCAAAGAAAAACAGCAAAGAGTTCTTTACTTATGTAAACTCTAGAAGGAAGGGGATGAATCAGATTGGTTCACTTGATATCGATGGGTCAACTGTTGATGATCCTGCTCAGGTAGCTAACAAACTAAATGAATATTTTGCATCGACATTCACACATGAGTTATTCAGCGAGGGGAATGCCAGAGGTGTATTCAACTCTGGCAGTAAGCTAGAGAATCTTGTAATAACTGAGAGTAAAGTGGAGGAGAAATTGTTGAAGATAAATACAAGAAAGGCACCTGGGGTGGATGGGATCTATCCAGTTATATTAAAGGAGGCAGCAAAGGAAGTAAGCAAACCCTTAGCCATAATTATGAGAGCTTCCTTGGACTCAGGGGAAGTACCCATGGACTGGAGATGTGCAAATGTGACCCCAATTCACAAAGGAGGATCAAAGGGGGACACAAGTAATTATAGACCTGTTAGTTTAACTTCTCTTCCAGGAAAATTAATGGAATCAGTGGTTAAAGAAGCACTGCAGTATCATCTAGACAAGACTTCAGTTATAGCTCAGACACAGCATGGTTTTGTTAAGGGGAAGTCTTGCCTCACCAATTTGATTGGATACTATGATGCAGTCACAGAAGAACTGGATGCAGGGAATAACTTTGATATTATATACTTGGATCTTAGAAAGACTTTTGATACTGTTGCACATGGAAGACTGCTGCAAAAATTGGAGCAGTGTGGCATTGGAGGCAAATTGCTGCGATGGATAAAGGGGTGGTTGAGGGGGAGAAGACAGAGAGTGGTAATCAATGGACACTGCTCATCGTGGACTAATGTTATTAGTGGAGTCCCTCAGGGTTCAGTATTGGGTCCATTATTGTTTTCTGTATTTATAAATGATATTGATGATGGTATATCAAGCTTAATGTCCAAGTTTGCAGATGATACGAAGGTTGGCAGGGTTGTCAAGGACACTACTGACACTATACTACTGCAACAGGATCTGGAAAGGTTGAGTAGATGGGCTGAGAGGTGGCAAATGAAGTTTAACATTGACAAATGTAAAGTACTACATATGGGAAACAGCAACCTCAGAGCAACGTATCAACTCTGTTGTACTACACTGACAGTGGTAGAGAATGAAAGGGACCTGGGGTGGTTGTGCAGGCAGATATGAAGTTTTCTGAGCAGTGCAGACGGGCTGCAAGAGTAGCTCATGGTGTATTGTCGATGATATATAGGAATTTTTCTAGCAGGGATAAGGAGGTGATTATTCCCTTGTATAAGGCAATGGTCAGGCCACACCTAGAGTACTGTATACAGGTCTGGAGGCCTCATTTCAAGAAGGATGTAGAGATGCTGGAACGAGTACAGAGAAGGGCAACAAGATTTGTGAATGGAACAAAGGGGTGCTCTTACGAAGAAAGGCTTAAGTTTTGCAAATTACAGTGTCTGGGGACTAGGCACCAGCGAGGTGATCTGATAGAGGTGTATAAAGCCTTGAATGGTTTGAGCATGCTCAATGCTGATGGGATTCTTCCTCTTGCTCAGAATAATCAGCTGAGAGGGCATTAATTCAAATTGAGGAAAGACAGATGTAGGATAGACATGAGGAAATTTGCCTTTAGCCAGCGGCTGGTTGGTTGGTTGGTGGAATAGACTTCCATCCCTTGTCGTGGAAGTTGATAGCCTAAATAAGTTTAAGGCTCAGCTGGACAGGTATTTCGAACGAACAGAGGGGCGAATTGGAAGAGGTTATTTTTTATTTATTTTATTTATTTTTTTTGGCTGATGCTGCATAAGCTTGCTTTCTTGCATCAAATGCCTCTACTAATGCTAATGCTAACATTTACACTTGAATAATTTTGGTGAAAATGTCTTTAACTGCCAGGGTGGCCGAGTGGGTAAAAGGAGCCAGGCCCTGCCAAAGTATGTGGCCTTATGGGTTACAAGTTAGTATATAATCATACTCATGTTATATGATAATATAAAGTTGACTACTGATGTTTAATGACAGTTTTAAAAAGCAAGTTAAGTGACTTTAAAAAAAAACAAAAAAAAAAACACAAAAAATCTGTACACTTGTTACTGCCATTATATGATATACATGTGCATCAGTATCAAGAGCTTTCCTAAAATCTAAGTATATGTTACCAAGTATAAAAATAATTTTGGATTTTAGGAAAGCTTTTGATACTGTTGCATATGAAAGACTACTGTACAAGTTGGAGCAGTATTAAGGGCAAGTTGCTGCTAGGGATAAAGGGATGGTTGAGTGGGAGAAGACAGAGTGATAATCAATGGACACTGCTCTTTGTGGAATAATGTTATTAGGGGAGTTCCCCAGGGGTCCCTGTTGGGCCCACTGTTGTTTTCTGTATTTATCAATGATATTGATGAAAGTATATCAGCCTTAACGCCCAAGTTTTCAGATAATACAAAGGTGAGTAGGGTTGTTAATAGCAGTAAGGACGATATGTTACTGCAACAGGATCTAGAAAAGTTAAGTAGATGGGCTGAGAGGTGGCAACTGAAGTTTATCATTGACAAATGCAAAGTACTGCATATGGGTAGAAGTAACACCAGAGTAACATGTGTGATACTGTTATGTTGGTGTTTTGGGGGGAAAGATTCATTGCTATGCCGGGCTGGGCTTTATCATTCTGTATACCCGATATGCTGCACAATCTGCTTAACCCAGGGGCTCACATCTGGTGAGTATGGGCTTGGCACACCCAGGGTCCTGAGCTGGATATCATCATTCTTCTCTTTCTTGGTGATTCCCTTTTATTTCTAAAACTCTCTCTCTGTCTCTCGCTTGCCTGGTACAGTATAAGCCTCAGGCTTCTTTGTACTATATGGCTAATAATAATAATAATAAAAGTACCAGGAATGGTTTGGATGTTATAAAGTCTTAATTAAAGCATATTCCAGAAAATACCAATGAACTTATATGACTGCCTAGTACCTTTTATAATAGGACAATGATCTTGAGTCCTAAAGATCTATTCAGCTGCGTGGGGAATAGAACCTGCAGCTTCGATCAGCGTTGTGTTTTTCACTACAAGACCCTATCTGTTATAGTCAGATCTTGAAGTTCCGCAATAATAGTTCTTTATTCTAAAATTTATGTTATGATTGCTGTGCAGCAAGAGAATAGGTCTGAGACAGGGATACTCAAATGAAACATAATTTATTATCAATCTATTTCAAAAACATACACATAAGCTATATATATATATATGGGTATAGTAAGTCTTTCTTTTATACTCTTAACAACAAGCAATAGGAAGTTACCTCATGTGCCTCTAGCTAGTGATGTGAGTTAGTGTCATGTTTATGTTCTTCGTGTGGTCCTTCTGCGGTATCTTGTCCATCTCTGGTTCGCAGTCCACATCCTGGAGGATGTGTAGAGGTATATAACAATATTTATAGGTTGATAGGTTGTTTTTTGGAGACATTAATAATGCTGTATGAACTAGTCAAGTTAAACTCTAATTTACAGGCGATGTGTTGCACTAACAATTATATTACTAAGGAGGGATGCTTATGTACTAAAAGAGGGTAAGAGTAAAATAAAACTTACCAGTATAGAGAATGACTTGATCCACTATAACTCAAACACGACTGTATCGTTTCGATTAGTTTGGCTGGTGGTCTAAGTGTGGTTGTAGTAATGGTCTTAGCCTTCGTCGTTCCCTCCAGAAGCCTGCCAAAGCTCCTTCACAGGTTGTAAGACTTTCTCCCTCTCTCCGTGTCTCTTCTCTTGTTCTCCCCCTGTATATATAGGTTCCTTCTCATATACACATCCCACGCTCCCATTCTGGTGCTTGTTCTTGTGGGGAGGGGCAAAGACTAATCTTCAGGGCTGATAACTGGGGACCAAAACAGAGAGGAGTTACAGCCATGTGAAAACAAAACTCACATTTGTTTGGGTGAGAGTTCACAATCTCCAGACTCGTGAATCTAATTTCTTTGAAAGGAACTGATATTTGGGGGGTTAAATCAGCAACAGAAGGGACATTGCAACCTCAAGAAAACGATACTCATATTTTTTCGGGGTGAGAGTTCTTGATCTCTGAACTCGGGAATCCAATTTCTGCAAAAAGAACTGATTGTACAGTTTACTCTGCAGTTATCAGAGTCGATTTTCACCCTAAGAGTCTGTTTTCAATAGTTACAGTCTATTATGATAAAACGATCACTTTTCCCAAAAAGTACAGTAGAAGGACAAAGGTATAGGGACGTAGGCAGATGATAGGTAAAATGCAGGCATTTTACAGTACTACACTAAGGATAGTAGAAAATTAAAAGACCTGGGGACAATTGTACAGTTGGATATGAAGTTCTCTGAGTAATGTAGACAGGCTGCCAGGGGAGCTCATTGGGCTTTGTCATTAATATATACAAGAATTTTCTAGCAGGGATTAGGAGGAGGTGATTAACCAATTGTATAAGGCAATGGCCACTGCATACAGGTCTGGAGGTCTCATTTTTAGGAAGATATAGAGCTGCTGTAATGAGCACAGAAAAGTGCAGCGAGATTGGTGAGGGGAACAAAGGGGTGGGTGCTCTTACTAAGAAATGCTCCAATTCTGAAAACTGCAGTGTGGTGACTAGGCACATGCAAATTGGATCTGATTAAGGTTGTTTAAGTGTTTCAATGGATTGGGCAAGCTTAGGGCTGATAGAATTCTTCCTCTTGCTTAGACCACATGTGAGGGGACACAAATTCAAATTGAGGAAGCACAGTTGCAGAAGAATAGATGTCTGGCTAAAGTTTGCCTTTAGCCAGGGGTTGGTTGATTGCTGGAACAAACTTCCATCTGTTGTTGTTGTTGTTGTGGAAGTTCAGAGCTTAAATAAATTCAAGGAAGAACTAGTCAACCTATTGGACAAAATGAATAAGCGAAATGAGAATTTTTTTTTTTTTTTTTTTTCTTGGCTGATGCTGTATAAGCTTGCTTTCTTGCATCATTTGCAACTACTCATGCTAATTTCATGTGAATTTAAAGAGATGCATTTAATTGTAACTTTTCTGAATAAATAAATATCTATTTGATTTTTGTTGTGGTTATTTATGCCTAATAAATAATTCCATTTTAGCCTCAAAAAGGGGACATAAAATATTAGCATTAACATTAGTAAAGGCATATGATGGAAGAAAGCAAGCTTATGCAGCATCAGCCAGAAAAAAAAAAACAAAAAAAACTTCCATTTCACCCCTCCATTCGTTCGAAATACCTGTCCTTTTTATTTAAGCTATCAACTTCCACAACAAGGGATGGAAGTTTGTTCCACCAACCAACTACCTGCTGGCTAAAGGCAAATTTCCATACATCTATCCTACATCTGTCTTTCCTCAATTTGAATTTATGCCCTCTCAGGTGATTATTCTGAGCAAGGGGCAGAATCCCATCACCATTGAGCATGCTCAAACCATTCAAGGCTTTATACACCTCTATCAGATCACCTCGCCGGTGCCTAGTCTCCAGAAACTGTAATTTGCAAAACTTAAGCCTTTCTTTGTAAGAGCAACCCTGTGTTCCCTTCACTAACCTTGATGCCCTTCTCTGCACTGTGCATACAGTACTCAAGGTGTGGCCTGACCATTGCCTTATACAAGGGAATAATCACCTCCTTCTCCCTGATAGAAACATTCATGTATATCATTGATAAGACACCATGAGCTACTCTTGCAGCCCGTCTGCACTGCTCAGAGAACTTCATATCTGCCTGCACAATTCCCCCAGGTCCTTTTCATTCTCTACTACTGTCAGTGTAGTACCACAGAGTTGATATGTTGCTCTGGAGTTGCTGTTTCCCATATGTAGTACTTTACATTTATCAATGTTAAACTTCATTTGCCACCCCTCTCAGCCCATCTGCTCAACCTTTCAAGATTCTGTTACAGCAGCGTACTGCCATTAGTGTCCTTAACAACCCTGCCAACCTTCATATCATCTACAAATTGGACATTAAACTTGATATACCATCATCAATATCATTTATAAATACAGAAAATAATAATGGACCCACCAACACTGAACCCTGAGGGACTCCACTAATAACATTAGTCCACGATGAGCAGTGTCCATTGATTACCACTCTCTGTCTTCTCCCCCTCAACCACCAATTTATCCATAGCAGCAATTTGCCTCCAATGTCACACTGCTCCAATTTGTGCTACAGTCTTCCATATGCAATAGTATCAAAAGCCTTTCTAAGATCCAAGTATATAATATCAAAGTTATTCCCTGCATCCAGTTCTTTTGTGACTGCATCATAGTATCCAATCAAATTGGTGAGGCAAGACTTCCCCTTAACAAAACCATGCTGTCTCCAAGCTATAACTGAAGTCTTGTCTAGATGATCCTGCAGTGCTTCTTTAACCAGTGCCTCCATTAATTTTCCTGGAACAGAAGTTAAACTCACAGGTCTATAATTACTTGTGTCGGCCTTTGATCCTCCTTTGTGAATTGGGGTCACATTTGCACATCTCCAGTCCATGGGTACTTCCCCTGAGTCCAAGGAAGCTCTCATAATTATGGCTAAGGGTTTGCTTACTTCCTTTGCTGCCTCCTTTAATATAACTGGATAGATCCCATCCACCCCAGGTGCCTTTCTTGTATTTATCTTCAACAATTTCTCCTCCACTTTACTCTCAGTTATTACAAGATTCTCTAGCTTACTGCCAGAGTTGAATACACCTCTGGCATTCCCCTCACTGAATAACTCATGTGTGAATGTCGATGCAAAATATTCATTTAGTTTATTAGCTACCTGAGCAGGATCATCAACAGTTGAACCATCAATATCAAGTGGACCAATCTCATTCATCGCCTTCCTTCTAGTGTTTACATAAGTAAAGAACTCTTTGCTATTTTTCTTTGCATCCCTTGCCAAAGATTTCTCGTAATCTGCCTTCGCCTGGCTAATCTCCTTTGTAACTTGGTTACAAATCAACTTGTGTCTATCATAGGTTTCTGTGTCATGTGTTAATTTGTATGTATCATGTATTATCATGTATAGAATCACTGTATAGAATTTAAATATTTTCTCAGACCATCGTAGTCGCCTTTACGAAAGCAATAACCCTTCCCTTTACCCCTGAATGTAGTTACCTCTTTGAGTAAATCCCACTTCAGCACACTGTGATCACTGCCACCTAGTGGATCCTCTATCTGCAGATTCTTAATGCATGAAGAATCACTACTAATAATCAAATCAAGAGCATTACTCCCTCTAGTTGCCTCCCTAACATGCTGATGTAGAAAACAATCATCCAATAAATCCATATAAGCCTTGCTAGTGTGTAAGTGACCAACCCACAAATTCCAGTCAATATCTGGGAAATTAAAATCCCCCATTATAAGACTCTCTGATTTACTGGCCCACTCTATTTCCCTGTACAGTTTCTTATTATACTCATCAGAGTCATTAGGCCTATAGCACACTCCTACTCTCAATTTTGATCTCTCAATGCTTATGTCACACCAAACTGACTCGACACTGCATTGTCTAGCGATGTCTACTGGCTTCACTTCCTTGGATTTTATGTGTTTCTTGACTAATAGCCTAACCCCTCCTCCCTTCCTATCCTGTCTATCCTTTCTGTGGATGTTGTCCCCAAATTCCAGTTCTGCATTCCTTATATCTGTGTGACACCACATCTCTGATATCCCAACACTATCTGCCTTCGATGCTTTGAGCAATACCTCAAATTCATCAAATTTATTTACCAAACTCCTAGCATTGGTGTACATGCAAGTATACATGCACCTGTTCTTTTTCTTAGCTACCCTAACAAACCGATGTGTTTACTTGTACCGCAACGACTCCCAGCAGTCTCTGAAATATCCTGCATCTTGTTTTCCAGGCTTCTGCTCATTCCAATAGCAGCAGTGCAAGAATCACTTTCACCTCTGTCAGTAGCTACTGTTAATCTATTAGTCCTTTTACTGTTAATCTATTAGTATATAATTTGTTCTACCAAATTAAAAAAAAAATGTTTAAGTCTCTTAAACTTGAAATAGACTTGTCAACCTTCAGTGACTTCTCTCCACATTCACTCCAAAACAATATGCATGATTTGCAAATCCAATGTGGAGGAGAGCATATTTCACTTATTAGTCATGTGCTCAGCATACTCTTCTGCTCTGAGATTTCATTATATTCCATCAGTCAAGGAGCTATCTAGATATAATTTTTTTAGTGTTCTAGCTGTCAATTTAGAGAAAGAGGCCATTTAATATTTCCCATTTTTTACATGAAGTATGCAAACTGAGGCTTTCTATAGGGCTGAGTAGCAGCTAAATCTTTAACTGAATTAAACATAAAAAGAGTTTACACTTGTATTAACACTGGCAATATGTTACTTTGTCATTTATCAATCTAAGTGTTAAAATCATATTCACATAGTAATAAATAAGCTTTTATAGAAAGACAACATATAGTCCACATGCTAGGTAGTATAGCATTTCATTTCTGCATAGCCAAAATGTATCATTTAAGTATATTATTGTTTCTGTATATGCATACATATTAGTTTTACATCAATATTCACATCTGTTTTCTAGCACAGACACCCGCAGCTACTTTACTCAACCACATGTTTGCAACTAGGTGTGGATATGGTACCGTTTGCAACTCAAACAAAAAATTATAATTTTAAGTTAAAATCTATGTTAATAATCTGTGCTATGCAACTACCTTTCTACAGGAGCAATATATTTCCTTTTAAGTGAAACTACTGATTCACATCTGTTTTCTAGCATACATCTAGCACAGACACCCGCAGCTACTTTACTCAACCACAAGTTTGCAACTAGGTGTGGATATGGTACCGTTTGCAACTCAAACAAAAAATTATAATTTTAAGTTAAAATCTATGTTAATGGTCTGTGCTATGCAACTACCTTTCTACAGGGGCAATATATTTCCTTTTAAGTGAAACTACTGATTAATTGATAATACCATTGAAGCATTACTTACCTTGACACGAGATTTAAAGCTTTAATAAGACCTTCACAAACAATTTGGAACAATCACTGAAATGGACTATTTGGAAATTCGAACAGTACCAAGGTATGTCTACTAGGGGAAAAGGTTGATATAGGAAAGACAGTTGTAGAAAAGATGTGCGGAAGTTTGCCTTTAGCCAGTGGGTAGTTGATTGCTGGAACAGGACTTCCATCTGTTGTTGTGGAAGTTGATAGCTAAAATAAATTTAAGGCTGAACTAGATAAACATTTAGAGTGACTGGATGGGTCAAATGGGAAGATTTTTTTTTTTTTTGGCTGATGCTATATAAGCTTGCTTTCTTGCATCATATGGCTCAACTAATGCTAATGTTATACAGCGGATACCTTTTAAGGGCACAAAAGTTGATACTGTTCTACACGTTGGCACTAATGATATTAAGAATAGGAGACCAGTGGAATTACTTAACAAGTGCAAGTCAATGTTGAAAAAAAGCAGTGAGTTAGGGATGAATTTGAAAGTGTCTGCAATTCTGCCCACACACGATAGGAGGGAGTATATGATGAGAGCCTTGTCAATCAATTTTTCTCAGCCTGGTCTGTGCTTGTTAACAGGACAGAATGCTTCTACAGGGATAGGATACACTTAAATAGAAAGGGTGCAAGAATATTTGCTGATACTATCAAGGCAGTATTAAGTGGGTCGGAAAACTACTAGCTTGGGGGGATACATGAACTAACAGATTAACAGTAGCCGCTGGCATAGTTGAAAGTGATTCTTGCACTGCTTCTACTGGAATGAGCAGCAGCCTGGAAAACAAGGTGCGGGGAATTTCAGACACTACTGGGTGTCATCGTGGAACAAGTAAATACATGGGCTGTGTTAGGGTAGCTAAGAATAGGAGCAGGTGCATGTATACTTGCATGAACACCAATGCCAGGAGTTTGGTAAATAAATTTGATGAATTTGAGGTGTTGGTCAAAACATCAAAGGCAGATATTGTTGCAGTATAATAGACGTGGTGTCACACAGATATAAGGAATACAGAATTGAAATTTGGGGAGTACAATGTGAACAGGAACAATAGACAGGATAGGATGGGAGCAGGGGTGATGCTATTAGTTAAGAAACACAAAATCTAAGGAAGTGCAGCCAGTTGACATGGGTGGACAGTGGAGTGTCGGGTCAGGTTGGTGTGTTATAGGCCTAATGACTTTGATGAGTATAATAAAAAACTATACAGAGAAATACAGCGGGCCAATAAGTCAGATTGTCTTATAATGAGGGATTTTAATTTCCCAGATATTGACTGGAACTTGTTGGTTGGTCACTTACACACTAGCAAGGCTTTTGCAGATTTATTGGTTGATTGTTTTCTACAGCAGCATGTTTGCGAGGCAACTAGAGGGAGTATACTCTTGATTTGATTATCAGTAGCGATTCTTCATGCATTAAGAATCTGCAGATAAAGGAACCACTAGGTGACAGTGATCATAGTGTGCTGAAGTGGGATTTATCAGGGGTAACTAACATCAGGGGTAAAGGGAAGGGTTTTTGCTTTCATAAAGATGACAATGGTGGTTTGAGACAGGTTTTAAATTCTATATAGTGGGACCAACTGATGATGTTACCAACAGCAGATTCTAAATGGGAAGTAGCAACTAAAAAAAAAAAAAAAAAAAAAAAAATTCACACAACCATTTCCTCTGAATGTTTCTCCAGTTCCTCCTTAAATTTATTAAAATTTCAACTTCCACAACGACAGATGAAAGTTTGTTCCAGCAATTAACCACCCGCTGGCTAAACGCAAATTTCCGCACATCTATTCTACAGCTGTCTTTCCTCAATTTGAATTTATGCCCCCTTAGATTCGTAATTTGAACAAGTGGAAGAAACACATTAGAATTCAGCGTGCTCAATGCATTCAAGGCCTTATACACCATAATCAGATCACCTCGCAGGTGCCTAGTCTCCAGTCACTGCAATTTGCAGACAGACAAGACTGCATCGATATCAAGTGGACCATTCAGATTCATCCCCCTTCCTTTTAGAGTTTATATAAGTAAAGAAATCCCTGCTGTTTTTCTTAGCATCCTTAGCCAAAGATTTCTCGTAATCAGCCTTCGACAGCCTAATCTCCTTTGTGCCTTGATTACAGTCATGTGGCAGAGAAAAAAAATGAATGGGATACATATAAATTAACAGGTAACAGTGAAGCCTATGGTAGATATAAGTTAGTCTGTAATCAAGTCACAAAGGAGGTTAGGCAGGCAAAGTCAGATTATGAGAAATCTTTAGCAAAGGATGCAAAGAAAAACAGCAAAGAGTTCTTTACTTATGTAAACTAGAAGGAAGGGAATAAATCAGATTGGTCCACTTGATACCAATTGTTCAATTGTTGATGATCCTGCTCAGGTAGCTAACAAACCAAATGAGTATTTTGCAACTATATTTACACATAAGTAGTTATTCAGGGAGGGAAATGCCAGAGGTGTATTAAACTCTGGAAGTGAGTTAAATGATTCTGTAATAACTCAGAGCAAAGTAGAGGAGAAATTGTTGAAGATAAACATAAGGAAGACACCTAAGGCAGATGGGATCTATCCAGTTATACTAAAGGAGGCAGCAAAGTAAGTAAGCAAACCCTTAGCGATAATTATGAGAGCTTCCTTGGACTCAGGGGAGCTGCCCATGCACCGAAGATGCGCAAGCGTGACCCCGATTCATAAAGGAGGATCAAAGGGTGACAAGTAATTACCTGTTAGTTTAACTACTGTTCCGGTGAAAGTAAAGGAGGCACTGGTTAAAGAAACCATGCAGGATTATCTAGACGAAACTTCAGTTATAGTTCAGACACAGCATGGGTTTGTTAAGGGGAAGTCATGTCTGACCAATTTGATTAGCAAGTAGCAGTAACCTCAGAGTAACATATCAACTGTGTGGTACTACACTGAGGCTGGTAGAGATGAAAAGGCCTGGAGGTAATTGTGGAGTCTATTATGAAGTTTTCTGAGCAGTGCAGATGGTCTGCAAGAGTAGCTCATGGTGTCTTTTCAGTGATATACAGGAATTTTTCTAGCAGGGAAAGGAGGTGATTATCCCCTTGTATACGGCAATGGTCAGGCCACACCTTGAGTACTGTGTACAGGTCTGGAAGCCTCATTTTAGGAAGGATGTAGAGTTGCTAGAACAAGTACAGAGAAGGGCAACAAGATTAGTGAATGGAACGAAGAGTTGCTCTTATGAAGAAAGTGCTTAAGTTTTGAAAATTACAATGTGTGCAGACTAGGCACCTGCAGAATGATCTGTCTGAAGTGTATAAGGCCTTGAATGGTTTGAGCATGCTCAATGCTGATGGCATTGTTTCTCTTTGGATATAAGGACACAGATATAAGGAATGCCGAACTGGAATTTGGGGAGTACAATGTGTACAGAAAGGATAGACAGGATAGGAAGGGAGGAGGTGTTATGCTGTTAATAAAGAAAAACATAAAATCAAAGGAAGTGCATCCAGTTGATATAGATGAACAGTGCACTGTTGAGTCAGTTTGGTGTGAAAGCAAAAATAAGAGTAGGAGTGTGTTATAGGCCTAATGACTTGAATGAGTACAATGAACAATTGTACAAGAAATAGAGTGGGCTAGTAAATCGGAATGTCTTATAATGGGGGATTTTAACTTCCCAGATATTGACTGGAACTTGTGGGTTGGTCACTCACACACTAGTCAGACTTTTGTGGATTTATTGGATGATTGTTTTCTGCAGCAGCATGTTCGAGAGGCAACCAGAGAAAGTAATACTCTTGATCTGGTTATCAGCAGTGATCATTCATGTATTAAGAATTTGCATATAAAAAAACCACTAGGTGGCAGTGATCACAGTGTACTGACGTGGGATTTACTTAAAGATTTAACTACTATCAGGGGTAAAGGAAAGGGTTTTTGCTTCCGTAAAGGCGAGTACAGTGGTCTCCAACAGTTTTTAAATTCTGTACAGTGGGATCAACTGACGATGTTACCAACAGTAAATTCTAAGTGGGAAGCATTCAAGGAATTAATCGTGGAAGCAACTAAAAGGTTCATACCTATTAAGAAATATTGTTCAAGGTTTAGGCCTAAATGGTTGTCAAATGAACTAATGAGACTCGTAACAGAGAAGAAAAATGCATGGGATGCATATAAATTATCAAGCGATTCAGAAGCATATGGCAGATATAAGTTAATCTGTAATCAGGTCACAAAGGAGGTTCGGCAGGCGAAGGCAGATTACGAGAAATCCTTGGCAAAAGATGCTAAGAAAAACGGCAAGGATTTCTTTACTTATATAAACTCTAAAAGGAAGGGGATGAATCTGATCGGTCCACTTGACATCGATGGTTCGACTGTTGATGATCCTGCTCAGATAGCAAACAAACTGAATGAGTATTTTGCATCTACATTCACACGTGAGGAATTATTAAGGTTTGAAAATGGCAGAAGGTTATCAAATTGTAGCAAGATACTTAATGATTTTGTAATAACCGAGAGCAAACTGGAAGAGAAATTGTTGAAGTTAAACGTAAGAAAAGCACCTGGGGTGGATGGGATCTATCCAGTTATATTAAAGGAGACGGCAAAGCAACTAAGCAAACCCTTAGCCATAATTATGAGAGCATCCTTGGACTCAGGGGAGGTTCCCACGGACTGGAGATGTGCAAATGTATCCCCAATTAACAAAGGGGGATCAAAGGGTGACACGAGTAATTACAGACCAGTTAGTTTAACTTCTGTTCCGGGTAAAATAATAGAGTCGCTGGTTAAGGATGCATTGCAGGATCATCTAGACAAGACTGCAGCAATAATTCAGACACAGCATGGGTTTGTTAAGGGAAAGTCTTGTCTGACCAATTTGATAGGATATTATGATGTGGTTACAAAGGAACTAGATGCGAAAAATAATTTTGATATCATATATTTGGATTTCAGGAAATCTTTTGACACTGTTGTGCATGGAAGACTATTGTACAAATTGGAGCAGAATGGTATTAAGGGTAAGTTGCTACAATGGATATAAGGATGGTTAAGTGCTAGAAGACAGAGGGTGGTAATCAATGGGTGCTGCTCTTCTTGGACTAATGTTATTAGTGGAGTCCCACAGGGTTCGGTGTTAGGTCCACTGTTGTTTTGTATATTTATCAATGATATTGATGAAGGTATATCAGGCTTAATGTCGAAGTTTGCAGATGATACAAACGTTGGCAGGGTTGTTAATGACAGTAATGGCAGTGTGCTACTGCAACAGGATCTAGATAATTTGGGCAGATGGGCTAAGAAGTGACAACTGAAGTTTAACCTTGACAAATGCAAAGTACTACATATGGGTAGAAGTAACCCCAGAGAAACGTACCAACTGTGTGGTACTACACTTAAGGTGGTAGAAAAAGAAAGAGACCTGGGAGTAATTGTGCAGGCAGATATGAAGTTTTCTGAGCAATGCAGACAGGCTGCCAGGGCAGGTCATGGGGTTTTGTCAATGATATATAGGAATTTTGCTAGCAGGGAAAAGGAGGTGATTATCCCTCTGTATAAGGCAATGGTCAGGCCACGGCTTGAGTACTGCATACAGGTCTGGAGGCCTCATTTTAGGAAGGATGTAGATTTACTTGAGCGTGTACAGAGAAGGGCAACAAGATTGGTGAGGGGAATGAAGGGACCCTCTTACCAAGAGAGGCTTAAGTTCTGCAAATTGCAGTGGCTGGAGACTAGGCACCTGCACGGTGATCTGATTGAGGTATATAAGGCCTTGAATGGGTTGAGCACGCTGAATTCTGATGGGATCCTTCCACTTGTTCAGATTACGAATCTAAGGGGGCATAAATTCAAATTAAGAAAAGACAGATGTAGAATAGATGTGTGGAAATTTTCCTTTAGCCAGTGGGTGGTTAATTGCTGGAACAAACTTCCATCTGTCGTTGTGGAAGTTGACAGGTTGAATAAAGTTAAGGAGGAACTGGACAGGCATTTGGAGGGAATGGTGTGATTTTTTTTTTTTTTTTTTTTGGCTGATGCTGCATAAGCTCATACATTTGCTTTCTTGCATCACATGCCACTACTACTACTACTTTCCTAGATTAATCTGAGGGGACATAAATTCAAATTGAGGAAAGACAGTTGTAGAATAGATGTGCGGAAGTTTGACTTTAGCTAGTGGGTGGTTGATTGCTGGAAGAAACTTCCATCAGTCACTGTAGCAGTTGACAGCATAAATAAATTCAAAGCAGAACTAGACAAACATTTGGAACCAATGGATGCGTGAAATGGGAAGTGTTTTTTTTTTTTTTTTGGATGATGCTGTATAACTTGCTTTCTTGCATCATATGTCTCTGCTAATGCTAAGTGTACATAAGGCTATTGAATGATTCACTACTGGCAGAAAATCTGAGTATAACAGCCAAATTATAGAGCAATTCCCTGCTCTATAGTTGGTGTCATTTCTAGATACACTGGGACCAACCATTGAATTATAATCTCAAAATCACTTGGTGCCATCCTAAGGAAGTTCCTAAATACAAATCAGTCTTTGAATTTAAGATATTTAAGATTTTCTCCATATCCAATCCTTTCTTACCCACCGCTGCCTTCTCTTACTTTTCTGACCAATTCAAATATACATAATAACTAGTACAGGCTCCCACAGCTACTTAGCTCGACCACAAAACAAATATATCCAGATACAGCTGTTTTCAAACAGCTGTATCTGGATATATTTGTTTGCTAACAGTCCACAAACTTTCAAACAGATGTCAAAAGACTTTCTTGACAGACAACTGTTGATAACTGCGAACAAACGTTTGTAAGATTTTTTTTTTTTTTTTTTTTTTTCGTTAGTTGTTGGCACATTGGTTTCTGTGGCCATAATGCACCTCCAAAATTTTTGCATTTTACTCAGATCCACGCCTGAGGTAGGATTCGAATCCGCAATCTTTGGGGTTGTCTTTTCCCCCCACCCACTCTACCTGCACATACGCAAGCGAATGCTCTACACATCGGAATTGATTTAATCATCTCCAAATTACGTTTTTCGCCCATACACTCGGCGTTTTAAAAATTTAGCGTTATTCCGCATAGAATTTACCAAAAAAAAAATAAAATATATATATATATATATATATATATATATCTTAGTTTATTTTTTAACTTTCTTTTCCTCTTTTTTTTTTTTTTTTTTTTTTTTAGGTCCTAGCCGCCGAAATCTCAGGAACCCCAGGGGCTCACATCTTGTGAGTATGGGTTTGGCTCACCCAGGGTCCTGAGCTGGATATCATCATTCTTCTCTTTCTTGGTGATTCCCTTCTACTTCTCTCTCTCGCTCTTAGGGTAACTCGAGAATTTTTTTTTGGCTGGTGCAGCATAAGCCTCAGGCTTCCTTGCACCATATAGCTGCTAATAATAATAATGATAATAATAATAATAATTAAGCGGCAGGACCTGCCAGAGTAAATCTTAGTCTACTGGTGTTTCCTGGTCTGCCTCCACGGGGCGAAAGTGGGGCAATGTTGGGCCTCAGTAGGGGGTCCAGCGGCTAAACGACCAGATGAACAACGGTACATGACATTACACATATACAATATCCATACACTTTTAAATCTTTGGCATTTCCCAGCGAACTGGTTCACTCACAATGAAAGCAACGCGGAGATGGGGGAAACCCCTGGTGCCGTTTGACCCTAAACACACTTTACACTTTACACTTCACAATCTTTGGGTTGCCAGGCAGGCACTTTATCCACCTGGCTAGCCCAATCGGCTTGTAAGATTTGTTTGCCAACAAATGTTAGCTGGTGTAGATGAGCCTTTAGTTTTATTTTTATTTTATTTTTTTTAGAACCAAAAGTTTTATAATCAGAAGGGGTGGAATTGTAGCATGAATGCATCACAGAATAACAAGACTTTAAAAATGAGCATTAGTAGAGGCATATGATGCAGGAAAGCAAGCTTATACAGCATCAGCAAAAAAAAAAAAAAAAAAATCCCATTTCACACAACCATTCTCTCCAAACATTGGTCCAGTTCTTCCTTGAATTTATTTAAGCTATCAACTTCCACAATGACAGATGGAAGTTTGTTCCAGCAATCAACAACCCGCTCGCTAAACACAAATTTCCGAACATCCATTCTACAACCGTCCTTCCTCAATTTGAATTTATGTCCCCTCAGTTCTGTAATCTGAGCAAGAGGAAGAATCCTATCACAACTGAGACACCTGTTCAACCCATTCAAGGCCTTGTGCACCTCAATCAGATCACTCCAGACACTGCAATTTGCAGAATTTCAGCCTTTCTTGCTAAGAATATCCCTTTCGTTCCCCTCACCAATCGTGTTGCCCTTTTCTGTATTAATTCTAGCAACTCTACATCCTTGCTAAAATGAGGCCTCCAGACCCATAAACAGTACTCAAGATGTGGCCTGATCAATGCCTTATACAAAGGAATAATCACCTTCTCCCCACTAGCAAAATTCCTGTATATCATTGACAAGACCCCATGACCTGATCTGGCAGCCTATCTGCACTGATCAGAAAACTTCATATCTGACAGCACAATTACCCCAGGTCTTTTTCATTCTCTACCACTATTCATTAACAACTCTTGCATTTTTGTACCTGACATGTGATGCAAGAAAGCAAGTGTATGAGCTTATGCAGCATCAGCAAAAAAAAAAAAAAAATTACAAAACAATTCCCTATAAATGTTTGTCCAGTTCCTCCTTAAATTTATTTAACCTATCAACTTCCACAACGACAAATGGAAGTTTGTTCCAGCAATTAACCACCTGCTGGCTAAAGGCAAATTTCTGCACATCTTTTCTACTCGGTAGTACTACATAGTTGGTAGGTTTCTCTGAGGTTACTTCTACCCATATGCAGTACTTTGCATTTGTCAATGTTAAACTTCAGTTGCTACTTCTCAGCCCATCTCCCCAACTTTTCTAGATCCTGTTTCAGTAGCACACTGCAAACTTCAGGAAAGCTCTAGGTAGTATTGCACATGGAAGGCTACTGTACAAATTGGAGCAGTATGGCATTAAGGGCAAGTTGCTACAATGGATAAAAGGGTGGTTGAGTGGGAGAAGACAGATTGGTAATCAATGGACACTGCTTTTCATGGACTAATGTTATTAGTGCTCCCAATTCTCTTGACTATAATGATATTAAGAATAGATTTCGGGATTTACCAAACAGGTATAGTGCAATAAAAAAGCCACAGGGGGTTAGGATTAAATTTGGAAGTGTCTGGAATTTTGGCCACATACCATAGAAAGCAGTACACAATGAAAGCCTTGTTAACAAGTTTGCCCCTGCACAGACTGCAAAAAAGCTCATGAGGCACAATTTTTCCCAGCATGGAATGTACAGTCAGTGTACTGCTATAACAAGTACATGTGTTCCTAAAAATCTCTGCATTACGGTATTTTGCACCTTAAAAACAACAGGGTTTATGGGGAAAATAGAGATAAGGGAGCACTCAAAAAAAAAAAAAAAAAAAATTTTTTTTAATTTTTAAAAAATTGTTCAGTCTGGTAAGTAAAACATAAAAAAAATTTTTTTAAATTGTTCAGTCTGGTAAGTAAAACATAAAAAAAAATTTTAAAATTGTTCAGTCCGGTAAGTAAAACATAAAAAAAAAAAAAAAAAAGTTAGAAAACCAATAAAATTGCTAAAACAGGTTTAAACATCTCTAGATTTGTATATAAATATTACAGTAAATATAGCACTGTAAGTCTGTAATACTGTATATACATAGTAACTGATATTTCTGTTCATTGACCTTTTTTTTATTGTAAAATTTAAAACTCAAAAAAACAAAACAAAATAGGCAATCAATAACTACGAACATGGCATGCACAAATTTTACCACTCAGATATGGAGCAACAAGTTTATGAAGCTTAAAAAATAAGATGAAGAGAAGATTCTGAAAATGAAGATTCTTGTTAACAGGAGAGACTGCTTCTACAGGGATTGGATACACTTAAATAGAAAGGGTGCAAGAATATTTGCTGATGCTATCAAGGCAGTATTAGGTGGGTTGGAAAACTGCTAGCTTGGGGGGGTACAAGGACTAATAGATTAACAGTAGCCACTGGCAGAGGTGAAAGTGATTCTTGCACTGCTTCTATTGGAATGAGCAGCAGCCTGGAAAACAAGTTGCAGGGTAGTGACAAATGGGCCTGGAGTACTGGGGTCCATAGTTTAATAATTCCAAATAGATATATATAAATATCTATTTGGAATTATTAAAGTTGCAGGGTATTTCAGAGACTGCTGGGAGTAGTTGCGGTACAAGTAAACACATGGGTTGTGTTAGGGTAGCTAAGAATAGGAATAGGTGCATGTATACTTGCATGTATACCAATGCTAGGAGTTTGGTAAATAAATTTGATGAATTTGAGGTATTTCTCAGAACATCAAAGGCAGATGTTCTATAGTTGAAGATATTGTTGGGATATCAGAGATGTGGTGTCACACAGATATAAGGAATGCAGAACTGGAACTTGGGGAGTACAATGTGTACAGGAAGGATAGACAAGATGGAAAGGAGGAGGGGTTATACTATTAGTTAAGAAACACAAAGAAAGGTATTGCTCAAAGCATCAAAGGCGGATATTGTTGGGATATCAGAGACGTGGTGTCACACAGATATAAGGAATGCAGAACTGGAATTTGGTGAGTACAACATCTACAGAAAGGATAGACAGGATAGGAAGGGAGGAGGGGTTATGCTATTAGTTAAGAAACACATAAAATCCAAGGAAGTGAAGCCAGTCGATATCGCTGGACAGTGCAGTGTCGAGTCAGTTTGGTGTGACATAAGCATTGGGAGATCAAAATTGAGAGTAGGAGTGTGCTATAGGCCTAATGACTCTGATGAGTATAATAAGAAACTGAACAGGGAAATAGAGTGGGCCAGTAAATCAGAGTCTTATAATGGGGGATTTTAATTTCCCAGGTACTGACTGAAATTTGTGGGCTGGTCACTCACACACTAGCAAGGCTTTTGTGGATTTATTAGATGATTGTTTTCTACATCAGCATGTTCAAGAGGCAACTAGAGGGAGTAATACTCTTGATTTGATTATCAGTAGTGATTCTTCATGCATAAAGAATCTGCAGATAAAGGAACCACTAGGTGGTAGTCATCACAGTGTGCTGATGTGGGATTTACTCAAAGAGGTAACTACCATTAGGGGTAAAGGGAAGGGTTATTGCTTTCGTAAAGGTGACTACGATGGACTGAGACAGTATTTAAATTCTATACAGTGGGACCAACTGTTGATGTTACCAACAGCAAATTCAAAATAGGAAGAATTCAAAGAACTTATCTTGGAAGCTACTAGGCTTTACATACCAACTAAGAAATATTGTTCAAGGTTTAGGCCTAAATGGATGTCAGATGAACTAATGAGACATATGACAGTGAAGGAAAATGCATGGGATACATACAAATTAACACATGACACAGAAACCTATGATAGACACAAGTTGATTTGTAACCAAGTTACAAAGGAGGTTAGCCAGGCGAAGGCAGATTATGAGAAATCTTTCGCAAGGGATGCAAAGAAAAACAGCAAAGAGTTCTTTACTTATGTAAACTCTAGAAGGAAGGCGATGAATCAGATTGATCCATTTGATATCGATGGGTCAACTGTTGATGATCCTGCTCAGGTAGCTAACAAACTAAATGAATATTTTGCATCAACATTCACACATGAGTTATTCAGCGAGGGGAATGCCAGAGGTGTATTCAACTCTGCCAGTAGGCTAGAGAATCTTGTAATAACTGAGAGTAAAGTGGAGGAGAAATTGTTGAAGATAAACACAAGAAAGGCACCCGAGGTGGATGGACTCTATCCAGTTATATTAAAGGAGGCAGCAAAGGAAGTAAGCAAACCTTTAGCCATAATTATGAGAACTTCCTTGGACTCAGGGGAGGTACCCATAGACTGGAGATGTGCAAATGTGACTCCAATTCACGAAGGAGGATCAAAGGCTGACACAAGTAATTATAGACCTGTGAGTTTAACTTCTGTTCCAGGAAAATTAATGGAGGCACTGGTTTAAGAAGCACTGCAGGATCAACTAGACAAGACTTCAGTTATAGCTCGGACACAGCATGGTTTTGCCATGGGGTAGTCTTGCCTGACTAATTTGATTGGATACTATGATGCAGTCACAAAAGAACTGGATGCAGGGAATAACTTGGATATTATATACTTGGATTGTAGAAAGGCTTTTGATACTGTTGCACATGGAAGACTGCTGCAGAAACTGGAGCAGTGTGGCATTGGAGGCAAATTGCTGCTTTGGATAAAGGGGTGGTTGAGGGGGAGAAGACAGAGAGCGGTAATCAATGGACACTGCTCATCGTGGACTAATGTTATTAGTGGAGTCCCTCAGGGTTCAGTGTTGAGTCCATTATTGTTTTCTATATTTATAAATGATATTGATGATGGTATATCAAGCTCAATGTCCAAGTTTGCAGACGATACAAAGGTTGCCAGGATTGTCAAGGACACTATTGACACTATGCTGCTGCAACAGGATCTGGAACGGTTGAGCAGATGGGCTGACAAGCGGCAAATGAAGTTTAACATTGACAAATATAAAGTACTACATATGGGAAACAGCAACCCCAGAGCAACGTATGAATTGTGTGGTACTACACTGACAGTGGTAGAGAATGAAAAGGACCTGGGGGTAATTGTGCAGGCAGATATGAAGTTCTCTGAGCAGTGCAGACGGGCTACAAGAGTAGCTCATGGTGTATTGTCAATGATATACAGGAATTTTTCTAGCAGGGATAAGGAGGTCATTATTCCCTTGTATAAGGCAATGGTCAGGCCACACCTAGAGTACTGTATACAGGTCTGAGGCCTCATTTCAAGAAGGATGTAGAGTTGCTGGAACAAGTACAGAGAAGGGCAATAAGATTAGTGAATGGAACAAAGGGGTGCTCTTATGAAGAGAGGCTTAAGCTTTGCAAATTACAGTGTCTGGAGACTAGGCACCAATGAGGTGATCTGATAGAGGTGTATAAAGCCTTGTATGGTTTGAGCATGCTCAATGCTGATGGGATTCTTCCTCTTGCTCAGAATAATCACCTGAGAGGGCATAAATTCAAATTGAGGAAAGACAGATGTAGGATAGATGTACGGAAATTTGCCTTTAGCCAGCGTGTAGTTGGTTGGTGGAACAGACTTCCATCCCTTGTCGAGGAAGTTGATAGTCTAAATAAATTTAAGGGTACAACGGACAGGGTATTTCGAACGAACAGAGGGGTGAAGTGGAAGTGTTTTTTTTTTGGCTGATGCTGCATAAGCTTGCTTTCTTGCATCATATGCCTCTACTAATGCTAAACACATAAAATCCAAGGAAGGTGAAGCCAGTCGACATCGCTGGACATTGCAGTGTCGAGTCAGTTTTTGTGACATAAGCATTGGGAGATCAAAATTCAGAGTAGTAGTGTGTTATAGGCCTAATGACTCTGATGAGTATAATAAGGAACTGTACAGGGAAATAGAGTGGGAAAGTAAATCAGAGAGTCTTATAATGGGGGATTTTAATTTCGCAGATATCGACTGGAATTTGTAGGTTGGTCACTCACACACTAGCAAGGCTTTTGTGGATAAATTGGATAATTGTTTTCTACATTAGCATGTTCGGGAGGCAACTAGAGGGAGTGATATTCTTGATCTGATTATCAGTAGCGATTCTTCATGCATTAAGAATCTGCAGATAAAGGAACCACTAGGTGGCAGTGATCACAGTGTGCTGAAGTGGGATTTACTCAAAGAGGTAACTACCATCAGATGTAAAGGGAAGGGTTTTTGCTTTTGTGAAGGTGACTATGGTGGTCTGAGACAGTATTTAAATTTTACACGGTGGGACCAACTGATGATGTTACCAACAGCAAATTCAAAATGGGAAGCATTCAAAGAATTTATCTTGGAAGCTACTAGGCTTTACATACCAACTAAGAAATATTGTTCAAGGTTTAGACCTAAATGGATGTCAGATGAACTAAAGAGACATGTGCCAGAAAAGAAAAATGTATGGGATACATATAAATTAATGGGTGACATGGAAACCTATAATAGATATAAGATGGTCTGTAACCAAGTCACAAAGGAGATTAGGCAGGCAAAGGCAGATTATAAGAAATCCTTGGCAAACGATGAAAAGTAAAACAACAAAGAGTTCTTTACCTATGTAAACTCTAAAAGGAAAGGGATGAATCAGATTGGTCCACTGGATATTGATGGTTCAACTGCTGATGATTCTACTCAGGTGGCTAACAAACTAAATGAGTATTTTGCATCTACACTCATCCATGATGAGCTATTCAGGGAGGGGAATGACAGAGGTGAGTTAAAATCAGGCAGTGAGCTGGATGATTTTGTAATAAATGAGAGGAAAGTGGAGGAGAAATTGTTGAAGATAAAAAAGGCACCCCGGGTGCCTTTTTTAAAACATAAAAAAGAAAAAAAGAAACATAAAAAAGGCACCCAGGGTGGACGAGATCTATCCAGTTATATTAAAGGAGGCAGAAAAGGAAGTAAGCAAACCCTTAGCTATAATTATGAGAGCTTCTTTGGACTAAGGGGAGGTACCCATGGACTGGAGATGTGCAAATGTGATCCCAATTCACAAAGGATGATCAAAGGGCAACACAAGTAATTATAGACCTGTTAGTTTAACTTCTGTTACAGGAAAATTAATGGAGGCACTGGTTAAAGAAGCACTGCAGGATCATCTAGACAAGACTTCAGTTATAGCTCAGACACAGCATGGTTTTGTTAAGGGAAAGTTTTCCTGACCAATTTGAATGGATACTATGATGTGGTCACAAAGTAAATGGATGCAGGGAATAACTTCGATATCACATATTTGGATCTTAGAAAGGCTTTTGATACTGTTGCACATGGAAGACTGCTGCACAAATTGGAGCAGTGTGGCATTGGAGGCAAATTGCTGCTATGGATAAAGGGATGGTTGAGTGGGAGAAGACAGAGAGTGGTAATCAATGGGCACTGCTCATCGTGGACTAATGTTATTAGTGGAGTCACTCAGGGTTCAGTATTGTGTCCATTGTTGTTTTCTGTATTTATAAATGATATTGTTGATGGTATATCAAGTTAATGTCCAATTTGTAGATGATATGAAGGTTGGCAGGGTTGTTAAGGACACTAATGGCAGTACGCTGCTGCAACGGAATCTAGAAAAGTTGAGCAGATGGGCTGAGAGGGGTGGCAAATGAAGTTTAAGATTGACAAATGTAAAGTACTACATATGGGAAGCAGCAACCCCAGAGTGACGTATCAACTTTGTGGTACTCACTGACAGTGGTATAGAACGAAAAGGACCTGGGGGTAATTGTGCAGGCAGATATGAAGTTTTCTGAGCAGTGCAGATGGTTTGCAAGAGTAGCTCATGGTATCTTGTCAATTATACAGGAATTTTTCTAGTAGGGATATGGTGATTATCCCCTTATATAAGGCAATGGTCAGGCCACACCTTGAGTACTGTATACAGGTCTGGAGGCCTCATTTTAAGAAGAATGTAGAGCTGTTGGAACGAGTACAGAGAACAGCAACAAGATTAGTGAATGGAACAAAGGGTTTCAGTTACGAAGAAAGGCTTAAGTTTTGCAAATTACAGTGTCTGGAGACTAGGCACCTGCTAGGTGATCTGATTGAAGTGTATAAAGCCTTGAATGGTTTGAGCATGCGCAATGCTGATGGAATTCTTCCTCTTGCTCAGAATAATCAATTGAGAGGGCATAAATTCAAATTGAGGAAAGACACTTGTAGGATAGATATGCGGATGTTTGCCTTTAGCCAACGGGTGGTTGGTTGGTGTAACAGACTTCCATCCTTTGTTGTGGAAGTTGATAGCCTAAATAAATTTAAGGCTGAGCTGGACAGATACTTGGAACGAACAGCGGGGTGAAATGGGAGCGTGTTTTTTTTTTTTTTTTTTGGTTGCTGCTGCATAAGCTTGCTTTCTTGCATCATATGCCTCTACTAATGCTAATGCTAGATGTATTTATGTTTTTTATATGATCGAAAATTTCATGGAAGGGGAAACACATTTCACCCTAATAATGTAAAAATCCAGAGAATTCCAGCTATCAGTATTATCGCAAATGCAATAAGATCAAGTTTACTATCTGTTTATAATGGATTGCATTAACAGAAAAGCCCAATAATCTGGGAACTGCAAATTGTTTTTATTGTTTTATGGATGTGACCAAGAAATGTGCTCCTCTGTTCATGCTATCATGCTTCACAAAATTTCTATTTGAATAGAAAAATGAGAATCCTGAAAACATGTGTTGATCTACAATATAGCCTGTTATCTTGTGAATACAGTGAATGATAACAGTGTATCTCAGGCCAATGCAACTACAGTAAATGGAAAATATGGCTCTGACACATTTGACGTTTGACATTTTTTAAGTTTTATATTTTAAGTTTCATAAACTTGTATATATTGCTGCATAGGTCTCTACGTTCAACTTGCTGCTGGGTTTTGTGTTCACCTGGTGTTACTCGCAGACGAAATCGGGCATGCGCCAACAAAGAGTACACATTGTACTCCCCAAATAGCAGAGCTGACTATGCTTGTTAATAGGATATATCCCTATTCCTGTAAAAACAGAGATAGGGCTATATCTTATCCCTGTTTTTACAGGGAAATGATATATTGAAATATAAGGACTGCAAGAATATTTGCTGATACTATCAAATTTGAGGAGTACAATGTGTACAGAAAGGAGAGACAGGATAGGAAGAGAGAAGGGGTTATGCTGTTAGTTAAGAAACACAATCTAAGGAAGTGCATCCAGTTGACATAGACAGACAGTGCAATGTTAGGTCAGTTTGGTGTGACATAAGCACTGAGCTGGTAACTCTCACACCAGCAAGGCTTTTGGGGATTTATTGGATGACTGTTTTCTACTGCAGCACATAAGAGAAGCAACCAGAGGGAGTAACACTCTTGATCTGATTATCAGCAGTGATTATTCGTGCATTAAGAATTTACAGATAAAGGAACCACTAGGTGGCAGTGATCACAGTGTACTGATGTGGGATTTACTTAAAGATGTAACTACCATCAGGGGTAAAGGGAAGGTTTATTGCTTTCGTAAAGGCGACTACGATGGTCTGAGACAGTATTTAAATTCTATACAGTTGGACCAACTGATGATGTTACCAACAGCAAATTCAAAATGGGAAGCATTCAAAGAACTTTTCTTGGAAGCTACTAGGCTTTATATACCAACTAAGAAATATTGTTCAAGGTTTAGGCCTAAATGGATGTCAGATGAACTAATGAGGCTCGTGGCAGAGAAGAAAAATGCATGGGATGCATATATTAATATTAATATTATTATTAGCCATATGGTGCAAGGAAGCCTGAGGCTTATGTTTCACCAGCCAAAAAAATAAATAAAAATTCCCGCATTACCCTGAGAGAGAGAGAGTGTCAGAAGTAGAAGGGAATCACCAAGAAAGCAAGAAAGAGAAGAATGATGATATACAGCTCAGGACCATGGATTTGCCAAGCCCATACTCACCAGATGTGAGCCCCTGGGGTAGATATAAATTATCAGGTGACACAGAAGCCTATCGTAGATATAAGCTAGTCTGTAATCAAGTCACAAAGGAGGTTAGGCAAGCAAAGGCAGATTATGAGAAATCTTTGGCAAAGGATGCAAAGAGAAACAGCAAAGATTTCTTTACTTATATAAACTATAAAAGGAAGGGGTTGAATCAGATTGGTCCACTTGATAACAATGGTTTGACTGAAGATGATTGTTCTCAGATAGCTGCCAAACAAAATGAGTATTTTGCATCTTCATTCACACATGAGGAGTTTTTCAAGGAAGAGAGGGCCAGATGTTTATCAAACTCTAACAGGGAGTTAAATGATTTTGTAATAACTGAGAACAAAGTGGAGGACAAGTTGTTGAAATTAAACATAAGAAAGGCACCGGGCTAGATGGGATCTATTCACTTATATTAAGGAAGATGGCAAAGAAAGTAAGCAAACACTTAGCCATATTATGAGAGCATCCTTGGACTCAGGGGAAATCTTTACGGACTGGAGATGTGCAAATGTATCCCCAATTCACAAAGGGAGGATCTAAGGGTGACAGGAGTAATTTCAGACCAGTTAGTTTAACTTCTGTTCTGGGGAATATAATGGAGTCACTGGTTAAAAAAGCATTGCAGAATCATCTAGACCAGTGCTTCTCAAATTATCTGTGGTGAAGGACCAGTTTCTTTTATTTCCAATCCGTCGTGGACTGGTAACGGGCGAATCGCCGGGGACTGGAAACATCCCCGACCAATTTCCAAATCGTCGTGGACAGGTAACAAACAGTTCTGCAGACCGGCACCAGTCTGCTGACCACACTTTGAGTAGCACTGATCTAGACAATACTGAAGTAATAATTCAGACACAGCATGGGTTTGTTAAGGGGAAGTCTTGTCTGACCAATTTGATTGCATACTATGACTTGGTCACAAAAGAACTGGATGCAAAAAATAATTTTGATATCATATACTTGGATTTCAGGAACGCTTTTGATACTGTTGCACATGGAAGACTACTGTACAAACTGGAGCAGTATGGCATTAAGGGCAAGTTGCTACAATGAATAAAAGGATTGTTGAGTGGGAGAAGACAGAGTGGTAATCAATGGACACTGCTCTTTGTCGACTAATGTTATTAGTGGTGTCCCCCAGGGTTCAGAGTTGGACCCATTGTTTAGTATACTTATCAACAATATCGATGAAGTATATCAAGTTAATGTCAAAGTTTTCAGATGATACAAAGTTTGGCAGAGTTAGTAATGACAGTATGCTACTGAAAGAGGATCTGGAAAAGTTCGGCAGATGGGCTGAGAAGTGGCAACTGATGTTTAACATTGACAAATGCAAAGTACTGCATATAGAAAGTAGTAACCTCAGAGTAATATACTAACTGGGTGGTGTTACACTCATGGCAGTGGAGAATGAAAGAGACCTGGGGGTAATTGTGCAGTCAGATATGAAGTTTTCTGAGCCGTGCAGAAAGGCTGCCAGAGTAGCTCATGGGGTTTTGTCAAAGATATACAGGAATTTTGCGAGTAGGAACAAGGAAGTGATTATCCCCTTGTATAAAGCAATGGTTAGGCCACACCTTGAGTTCTGTGTAGAGGTCTGGAAGCCTCAATTTAGGAAATGATGTAGAGTTGCTAGAATGAGTACAGAGAGGGCAACAAGACTGGTTAGGGAAAACGTGGTAATCTTACCAAGAAAGGCTTAAGCTTTGCATATTGCAGCACCTGGAGATTTGGTACCTGTGAGTTGATTTGGGAAAAAATGGTTTGAGAAAGCTCAATGCTGATGGGATCCTTCCTTTTGTTCAGATTACAAACCTGAGGGGGCATAAACTGAAATTGAGGAAAGACAGTTGTCGTATAGATGTCCGGAAATTTGCCTGTAGCCAGCGGGTAGTTGATTGCTGGAAGAAACTTCTATCTGTCGTTGTGGAAGTCGACAGCTTATATAATTTTAAGGAAGAAGTAGACAAACTTTTGAAGTTGGTGGATGGGTGAAATGGGAAGAGGTTTTTTTGGGCTGATGCTTTATAAGCTTGCTTTCTTGCATCGTATGCCTCTACTAATGCTAATGCACCATTAAGTGGGTTGGAAAACTTCTAGTTTGGGAAGGGGTTAAGTTACACAAAGTAATTAATAAGCAAATGGCAGCTGCTGCATACAGGATATGCAACAGGCTGAAAAGCCAGGTGTGGGTTATTACAAGACCTTTTAAGGGCCAAGGGCCAAGCAAATTATTAAAAACAAAAACTGGCATATGTAATGTTTGTACACAAATGCTATGGGTACAGTAAATAAATCGGATAAATTTAAAGTATTGTTAAGTCATAAAATGGAAACTTTAAAGGGATATCAGAACCATGATGCAACTCATAAAGGGAATACACAAGTTGATTATGGTGAACAATCAGTGGCGGATTCAGCACCAACGCACATGTTTAGCTACAAAAAAAAAAAATTTTTTTTTTCATTGTTAAATTTTTGCATTGTGGCTCAGCTATTTTCAACTGACTACAGTTGGCTACACTGATACTGATGTGATTGCCATCCTGTTTCGAAGTGTCACGCAGTTTGGTTGGGTGTAATGTTTACTTCAAAGTAATTCAGAGTTTAACTGTGTGCACCAGTCACATTGTTTAAATGTCATATTTGTTTTGTTCTGGATTATTTTGTTCCTTGTTTGTGCATAACAAGGCACAAAACGGTGCCCCTGTCACAAACGATGCCCTTCCTGTCATTTTTTTTCTGGATCTGCCACTGTGTACAATTCAATGTGTACAAAAAAAAAAAAGGACAGACAAGACAGAAAGAGAAGTTAAGAAGCACATTTAATCTAGGAAAACACCCTGGTGATGTGGATAGAATGTAATGTTCAGTCAGTCTGGTGTAACATAAGCACTGGAAACACAAATGAGAGGAATATGCATTGGCCAAATGACTGTGATGAATATAATGAACAACTATAGATAAACAGAGTAAGCAGTAAACCAGAATGGCTTATGCTGCACCAGCCGAAAAAAAAAAAGAAAAATTCCCGAATTACCCTGGGGGGGGGGAGAGTCAAAAATTGAAGGGAATCACCAAGAAGAGAAGAATGATGATATCCAGCTCAGGACCCTGGGTGTGCCAAGCCCATACTCACCAGATGTGAGCCCCCGAGGGTATAAGTCGATCTTCAAATTTTAGGCAATTTTTTTGTGTTTAACAAGCTGACTTATAGGCAAGAATACTGGTGTGTGTATATATACAATATACACCGATGAGCCAAAACGTTGACTAGCAAGTCATTATGCAAATAGAAGCAATTGTAAGTGAACTACAGTGCGTAGTTCAAAAGCTTGGGACATGGTATAAAAAACACCTGATACTGAGCTCCATTAATCAGTGTTACTCTTGTTCTTTAGATGGGAAAGGCAGCAGACTTAAGTGAGTTTGACAAAGGCCAAATTGTAATGGCCAGACGACTGGGTCAGAGCATATCGAAACGGCACGGCTGGTGGGATGCTCACGGTCAGCTGTGGTTAGTACCTACCAAAAGTGGTCCGAGGAGGGAAAACCCGCGAACTGCTGGCGAGGTGTTGGACAACCATGGCTCATCGATGCTCGAGGTGAGTGAAGGCTCTCCTGGATGATACATTGCAACAGAAGGGCGACTATGGTGCAACTCGCTGGTAATTGGAATGCTGGTGATGGGAGTAATGTGTCACAACACACAGTACATTGAACCCTGCTGAAAATGGGGCTGCGTAGCCGCAGGCAGCTCCAAGTGTCCATGCTAACCACAGTTCGCTGTGACAGCCCCTACAATGGACACGCAAGCATCGAAACTGGACCTTTAGTGATTGGAAGAAAGTTGTCTGGTCCGGTGAATTATGTTTCCTGTTGCACCATGTGGATGGCCAAGTACGTGTGCATCGTTTACCTGGGGAAGTGATGGCATTTGGATGCACCGTGGGACAAAAACTAGCCGGTGGCTGCGGTGTCATGCTTTGGGCGATGTTCTGCTGGGATACCCTGGGTCAAGTCATCCATGTGCTGGGCACTCTGATGTCTATCACCTACCTTAACATCATTGCTGACCAGATATATCCTTTTGTGGCAACGGTCTTCCCCTCTGGTGGTGCTGTCTTTCAGCAGGATAATGCGGCATGCGACACCACCCGGATTGTTTGAGACTGGTTCATGGAACATGAGGGAGGCTCTTGTATTGCTCTGGCCTCCAAATTTCCCAGACATCAATCCCATCGAGCATCTGTGATTTGTGTTGGAATAGCAACTCCGATCTCTCTCTCTCTCTCTGCCGGCTGGGCTAGCCGGGTGGGTAAAGTGCCTGCCTTGCAACCCAAAGGTCGCGGGTTCGATTCCCGCCTAGGGCTTGGATCAAAGTACTGCAAAAACCTTGGGAGGTGCATTATGGCCACAGAAGCCGATGCGCCAACAACTACCAAAAAAAAAAACTCCGATCTGCTGCATCTCAACCATGGACCTTACAAGAGTTAAAGGATCTGCTGGTTACGTGTTGATACCAGATACTACAAGACACATTTAGAAATCTTTTAGCATCCATGCCTCACCGGATATGAGCTGTTTTGGCTGCATGGGGAGGACCAACATCATATTAGGTAGGTGGTCATAATGTTTTGGCTGATCGATATATTTATGAAGTTCGGTGAGGAGGAGGAGAGCAAAAGAGATTATTAAATATGTGACTTAATACCAGAAATACCTTATACAGATTGTGTGTAAGATCTGCATTATTAATGGTTGTTTATAGTGAAATTGTTATTTAACACTAATTTAACTTAATATATTTAAAACCATACTTTACAATTATATTTTTAAAAATAATTGGAAAAATAAAAGTTTAAGTTCGCATGAAATGGTATGCTTTAAGGCACAGATTATAATAATATATTAATGATCACACCTTTAGCCCTCCAGTGACTAATGTAAATATTAAAATAATAATAAAGTTTTTAATACAGTTTTTTTCTTCATTTTCGGTGTATGATACTATTTAGCACAAACACATGATAACTACATAGTTGAATTTTAAAACAAACCAAAGTTTGTAATGTAGTAAGAACCATTAGCAACAACAGTGGGCATCATTATTATATCTCAAATTGTTAAATCCTTCAAAACGAGTCTCCTTCCTCTTGTACTTTGAACTTCGAATAAGTAATACTTCCATTACAGAAAATGTTACATATTCTTACTTGAGCACTACCAATGACACACGCTTCTTGATTAGACCGGGGTTTGAGCCTGTGCCCACCAAATACGGAGGATGTGGAAAGGTCAGGGAATGACCACCGCATATCCCAGGAGCAATATGGCCTTAGTTGCTAATACTCCTAAAAACCAAATAACAAACAACAACAAACAAACTACCAATGATACCGATTCCAGGCTTTTTTGCCTCTAATTGGTGAGCCGGTAGGTACTCTAGGTATAGCGCTCTCAACCCAGATAATATGACATGAATTTTTTATAGATTGAGGCTTTCTACTCTAAAAAAATTTTATTATTATTTATTGTACACTTTATTGTTCTTTTTAGTATGCATTAGTATTAGTAGTGGCAAATGATGCAAGAAAGCAAGCTAATAAAAAATTAGCCAAACAAAAAAAAAAAAACTCTTCCAACATTACCTGTCCATCCCCTCCAATAGTTTGTCTAGTTCTTCACTGATTTTATTAAAACTATTCACTACTGCAACAACAGATAGAATTTTCTTCCAACAATCAATTGGCGCCTCCGTAGCCAGGTGGGAAGGAGCAGCAGTGCGTAGCACACGCTTCTTGATTAGACCGGGGTTCGAGCCCGTCACCACCAAATACGGAACATGCGGAAAGGTCAGGGAATGACCACCGCACCGGAGCAATATGGCCTTAGTTGCTAATGCTCCTAAAAAAAACCAAATAACAACCAACAATCAATCAATCATAAGCTGGCTGAAGGCAAACTCCCCAACATCAATCCTACAAATCATACTTTTTAAAATTGAATTTTATGCTGCCTGATATGTGTAGTCTGAGAGAGAGGCAGAATGTCATCAGCACTGAGCTTGCTCCACCATTAAAAACCTTAAACACCTCAATCAGATCACCTCCCAGATGTCTAGTTTCTAGATGCTGCAATTTGCAGAATTCAAGCCTTTATTACTAAGACCGCCTTTTTGTTTCACCAATTTCATTGCCCTTCTCTGCATCCTTTCCACCAGATCTGCATCCTTCCTAAAATAAGACTTCTGGACCTTTACGCAGCACTCAAGATGTGGCCTATCTACTGCCTTATACAATGGGATAATCACATTCTTGTCCCTGCTAGAAAATTCCTGTATAGCATTGGAAAAAACCCATGAGCTATTCTGGCATCCTGTCTGCAATGCTCAGAGAATTTCATATCTAACTGTACAATTATTGCCAGGTCTTTTGCATTTTAAGCCTTTCTTTGTAAGAGCACAACTTTGTTCCCTTCACCAGTCTAACTGCCCTTCTCTGTACTCGTTCTAGCAAATCTACATCGTTCCTAAAATGAGGCTTTAAGACCTGTACTGTGTACAGGTCTTGAAGGTGTGGCCTAATCATTGCTTTATACAAGGGGATAATCACCTCCTTATCCCTGCTAGCAAAATTCTTGAATATACCATTGACAAGACCCCATGACCTGCTCTGGCAGCCTGTTTGCACTGTTCAGAAAACTTTATATCTGTATGCACAATTACCCCCAAGTCTCTTTCATTCTCCATTACCCTAAGTGTAATACCGCACAGTTCGTACATTTCTGTGGGGTTACTGCTACCCATATGCAGTACAGCAATACCTGGCTTAGCATGGCTTCAAACAGCACGGGTTTCACTATGGAATGCATGCAGAGAAAGTGAATGGGAGTGAGCAGAAGAGCAAATGTAATTGGCCGAAAGAATACAAAGTTAAAAATAACTTACATTACTTTATATATACTGTACCAACAAACATTTACAAACCACATCACTGCATTCTCCCCTGGCCTGCAAAAAAAAAACCTTGCAGCTAGGCCTGCACCACAACTGAAGAATAACAGTAAGTTGCGGTGCCCAGAGAGTGCAGTGCAGAAAGAAAGAGTCGAATAAATGAGATGAGAGCTAGAAGAATGAATAAAAGTGCAAGCGTGAGAGAAAAGAACACAAACCACAAATGCTAAGTTAAGTACACACTAACCCTGGTTTTAATTAGTATTTAAATTTACGCTACCCATCATTGCATCCCCTCCTGGTGTGTGAGAAAAGATGAATGAGTCTGAGTGGAATCAAAAAAAAAAAAAAAAAAAAATTATAAAATAAGAAAAAAGTATAAAAATAAAATAAAATAAATAAAAAAAAAAATTATAAAATAAGAAAAAAGTATAAAAATAAATAAATAAATAAAAAAAATAAAAAAAATTATAAAATAAGAAAAAAGTATAAAAAAAAAAATAAATAAATAAATAAAAAAATTATAAAATAAGAAAAAAAATAATAATAATAAATAAATAAATAAAAAAAAAAAAAAAAAGAATGCAAGTAGAATGAGAATGCACATCACGAATGAAGTAAATGTGTGCGTCTCCCCCACCCTTCACCTTGTAGGTTCCCCACTGCCAGCTAACATATCCCACCCCCAGAGCGGGATGGGCAGCTGGACCTTCATACCGGATTCGACACTCCTTGGACAAGACACCGACGAAGACATTCTGCTGCCAACACGCCATTGGCGATCCGAACTGGGTACTCTAACTTGGTTCCCTTTAAAACCCCATCCCCAGGCAGGGAATGGAGGAGACGGATCTCTGTCTCCTCTCCTCCCTGCCTACCCCCCATATTTCGCCTGGTGGGGCTCGTCTCCACTGACCTCTTTGGGGATGCCTACTCTATCCATCCCTATTCTTCTATCTGTTTCCTCCCCAGTCTTCAATCCCCCCCTCTCTCTCACTAAATCGACCGAGTACACCCCTTAACAATGCCGCCAAATTATAACCAACGTCTAAATTCTACGGTTTTGTGCAAATCTCTAAGATATCTAATATCAGCTTTTATCTAGCGTTACATGTCTAAATTTAATAACATCAAAATTTTGCCCGACCTATTTGGCCTTTAACACATCTCTTTAGTGTTCAACCCTAACCAGCGATTTCCTAACAGCAATCCATTAAGCATTAATGTCAAATGCATAAACTTTTATTTTATTTTATTTTATTTATTTATTTATTATTTTTTTTTTAAATAGGCCCTAGTCACTGAAATCCCAGGAAACTAGGTGGCAGGACCTGCCAGAGCAAATTGTTGTGATACGGGATACACCCGGCTAGCCTCCACGTGGCAGGGTATGGGCAACGTCGGGCCCCACTAGGGGCCTGGCGGCCAATAAGCCGGATAAACAATGGGCACAACATATCACACTGCACAGACATGACCCACACACTTTCAAGTCTCTGGCTTGACAGTGTACTGTCCTCGATACAGCGAAACACACGCGGAGATGGGAGAAATCCCAGGTGCCGTCTGACACGAACATACCTTATACCTTATAACACAGTTTTTAATTAAATTTAAGTCGAAAATTTACTGTGCATATTAAAACTGATTCAATAGCCTAAACAAGTATGTCTACATATATGCTGTGTTGTCGAAGCCTACAGTACATATATGCTATGGTGCCGACGCTACTGTTTACCATGTGCATGTGACAATGGCTCCCCTCAGGCAGTCAGCTGCAATGTGAAACAGTGTTCAGTATTCTTAATTCCATCCTAAAGAGATGATATGATAGCTTTTCAAACTTTTCATTTCACAATTTATTTTTTATCCCTTTAAATATGATTGAAAATATATCTGCATCTTGGCTAGAAATCACTGCCAACACCTGCATTCTGTTTGGCAGCATGCTTTGCCCCATTTAGTAAATGATTTCACTGGTTTTGAATTGCAAGTTCAGATAATTGCCAAAGACATTGTGAAGATCAGAAAAGACTTGGGATCCAAAACTTTGGATACTGCCAATGTACGTGACTGCACTGACTCACATGCAAGTGACTTAGATGATGCAACTTTCCCTGAAATTGACGAGCAAACTGCATATGCAGAAGAGGGAAACAATTCTGAAGTGCCACCAAAATAATTTCAACAGAAGAACTGGAAAAAGTTTTTCGGGGGGGGGGAATACATGGCCTGCGAGGCGATTATGAATGGAGATCTGAATGTTGAACCTACCATCAAGATACAGCAAATTTTACAAGATGGGATTCGATGCTACAAATACATATGCCGAAAAAAAGAAGACTACTTCACCAGACTTCATTACTGAAATACCTAAATAAACACCTAAAATTTTAAAGCTTTTTTTCTCATCTCTTATGATGTTATCTCTTCATTAATAAAATTTTTGCAATATTTTTTTAAATTTCAAATCCTTTTAATTGGCTATCAAGTGCAAATTGTTTATTGATTTATTATAACTTGTTTATAGACTGTTTCTCTGGTATGCATTCAATTAAAACCCATTATAATTATACCTCAATCAGAACAGTTTCAAATAACACTGAACAGTTTTGGTACCAATTATCAGTGCTATGCAGGGTATTACTGTACAGAGCTTTGCATTTGTCAATGTTAAACTTCTCAGCCCATCTGCCCAACTTTTCTAGATCCTGTTAGCATTAGCAAAAGTAGAAACATATGATGCAAGAAAGCAAGCTTATACAGCATCATCCAAAAAAAAAAAAACCCTTCCCATTTCACCCATCTATTTGCTCTAAATGTTTGTCTAGTTCTTCCTTGAATCTATTTAAGCTATCAACCTCTACAAAGACAGATGGAAGTTCGTTACAGCAATCAAACACACTGGCTAAAAGCTAACTTCTACAACTGTCAATTTGAATTTATGTCCGCTTGGGCGATTAATCTGGGCAAGAGGCACAATCCCATCAGTATTGAGCTTGCTCAAACCATTCAAAGCCTTATACAACTCAATCAGATCACCTCGAAGGTGCCTAGTCACCAGACACTGTAATTTTCAAATCTTAAGCTTTTCTTCGTAAGAGCAACCCATTGTTCCATTCACCACATGTTGCCCTTCACTGTGCTCACTCCAGCAGCCCTACATCCTTCCTAAAATGAGGCCTCCAGACCTGTATACAGTACTCAAGGTGTGGCCTGCCCATTACCATATACAAGGGAATAATCACCACATTATCCCTGCTAGAAAAATTCCTGTATATCATTGACAAGACACTATGAGCTACTCTTGAAGACTGTCTGCACTGCTCAGAAAACTTCATATCTGACTGCACAATTACCCCCAGGTTCTTTTCATTCTCTACCACCCTGAGTGTAGTATCACACAGTTGATATGTTACTCTGGGTTTATTGTTACCCATATGCAATACTTTACATTTGTCAACGTTAAACTTCAGTTGCCACTTCTCAGCTCATCTGCCCAACATTTCTAGATACTCTTGCAGTAGTGTACTATCATTAGTGTCATTAACAACCTTTGTATTGTCTGCAAACTTAAACATTAAGTCTGACATACCTTCTTCAATATCACTAATAAATACAGAAAACAACAACACCGAACCCTGGGGTATTCCACTAATAAAATTATTCCACGAAGAGCAGTGTCCATTGATTACCACTCTGTCTTCTCTCACTCAACCATCTCTTTATCCATGGCAGCATTTTCCCCTTAAAGCTATACTGCTCCATTTGTACAGTAGTTTTCCATGTGCAACAGTATCATAAGCTTTCCTAAGATCCAAGTATATGATACCTAAATTACTTTTTGCATCCAGTTCCTTTGTGACTACATTGTAGTATCCAATCAAATTGGTCAGACAAGACTTCCCCTTAACAAACCCATGCTGTGTCCCAACTATAACTGAAGTGTTGTCTAAATGATACTGCAGTGCTTCTTTAACCAGTGCCTCCATTAATTTCCCTGGAACAGAAGTTCAATTAACAGGTCTGTAATTACTTGTGTCACCCTTTGATCCTCCTATGTGCATTAAAGGTCACATTTGCAAATCTCCAGTCCATGGAAGCTCTCATAATTATGGCTAAGGGTTTGCTAACTTCCCTCGCTGCCTCCTTCAATATAACTGGATAGATCCCATCTACCCCAGGTGCCTTTTTTATGTTTATCTTCAACAATTTCTCCTCCACTTTGCTCTCAGTTATTAAAAAATAATTTAACTCACTATAGTTTAATATACCTGGTATTCTCCTGCTTGAATAACTCCTCATGGGTAAATGTGGATGCAAAATACTGATTCGGTTTGTTAGCTACCTGAGCAGGATCATCAACAGTTAAGTCATCAATATCAAGTGGACCAACCTGATTCATCCCCTTCCTTCTAGAATTCACATAATTAAAGAACTGTTCGCTGTTTTAATCTGCCTTTGCCTGCCTAACCTCCTTTGTAACTTGATTACAGACCAGCTTATATTTTCCATAGACTTCAGTGTCACCTGTTCCATGCATTTTTATTTTCTGCCACCTGTCTCATTAGTTCATCTGACATCCATTTAGGCCTAAACCTTGAACAATAGTTGGTATGAAAAGCCTAGTAGCTTCCAAGCTTAACTGTTTGAATGCTTCCCACTTAGAATTTGCTGCTGGTAACATCAGTTGGTCCTACTGTATAGACTTTAAGAACTGTCTCAGACATCCATAGTCACCTTTACGAAAGCAAAAACCCTTCCCTTTAGCCCTGATGGTAGTTACCTCTGAGTAAATCTCACATCAGCACACTGTGATCAATGCCACCTAGTGGCTCCTTTATCTGCAGATTCTTAATGCATGGAGAATGACTCCTGATAATCATATCAAGAGTATTACTCCCTCTGGTGGCCTACCAACATGCTGCTGTAGAAAATAAGCATCGAATAAATCCACAAAAGCCTTGCTAGTGCGTGAATGACGAACCCACAAGTTCCAGTCAATATCTGGGAAATTAAAATCTCCCATTATAAGATAATCTGATTTACTGGCCCACTACTTCTCTGTACAGCTGTTCATTATACTTATCAGAGTCATTAGGCCTATAAAAGTAAAAAAGTAAAGTGCAGCCATTATCAACCCACTGCAGGATGGAAGCCTCCTCAACAATTCATGCTGAGGGAAAATGGTACCATAATCTGCCACGCTGGTCCAGTGCGGGTTGGCAGATCAACCGTATTCAGCATTCAGGGGCTTGAACCCCGGTCTACTCAAAGAGCGTGTGTTACTGCACTCCCGCTCCTGCCCACTCGGCTTAGGCACTCTCCTACTCTCAATTTTGCTTTCCCAGTGCTTATGTCACACCAAACTGTCTCAACACTGCATTCTCCACCCATGTCAACTGGATTGGACTTCCTTAGACTTTGTGTTTCTTACTAAGAGCATAACCCCCCACTCCCTTCCTGTACAAATTGTACTCCCCAAATTCCAATTCTGCATTCCTTATATCTGTGTGACATCACATCTATTATATCCCAACAATATCTGCCTTTAATGTTTTTACCAGCACCTCAAATTCATCACATTTATTTACTACACTCCTAGCATTGGTGTACACGCAATTATTGTTATTATTAATATCCATATGATGCAAGGTAGCCTGAGGCTTATGCTGCACCAGGAAAAAAAAAAAGTTCCCGAGTAACCCTGTGAGAGAGAGAGAGAGAGAGAGAGAGAGAGTCAAAAGTAGAAGGGAATCACCAAGAAAGAGAAGAATAATGATATCCAGCTCAGGATCCTGGGTGTGCCAAGCCCATACTCACCAGATGTGAGCCCCCGGGGTTAATTATATATGCACTTGTTCTTATTCTTAGCTACCCTAACACAGCCCATGTATTTACTTGTTCCGCAATGATTCCCAGCAGTCTCTGAAATCCCTGGCACCTTGTTTTCCAGGCTGCTGCCCATTCCAATAGAAGCAGTGCAAGAATCACTTTCACCTCTGCCAGTGGCTACTTTTAATCTATTAGTCCGTGTATCCCTCCCCCCAGGCTAGCAATTTTCCGACCTACCTAACACTGCCTCGATAGCATTAGCAAATATCCTTGCACCCTTTCTATTTAAGTGTATCCCATCCTTGTAGAAGCAGTCTCTCCTGTTGGCAAGCACAGACCACGCTGAAAAAATTCTACTCCGTGAGCCTTGCACAATCTCTCCAGGGTTGAACTGATTGCCAACGATCTCATCATATGCTCATGCTATCGTGTCTGGGTAGTATTGCAGACACTTTCAAATTTAACTCTAGCTTGCGATTTTTTTTTTTTAGCATTGACCTGTACTTGTTAAGTAAATCTGCAGATCTCTTACTCTTTAAGTCATTAATGCCAATGTGTACAATAATATTACCTTTTGTGCCCTTAAAAGATGATATCTGTTCTACAACGTCATCTCCTGGCAGACATACCCTGGTCCTGTTCCACCTGTCCTTTTTGCATAACATATTCCCCATCTCCCTGACAGTAGAATCACCAACAATAATTACTTCCTGTGGGACCAGCGTATTCTGCCTTGGAGATTGCCGCTGTGTTGCCTGATGCACAGGAGTGAGCGCTGGTGTTGAGTTCGGCCACTGAGAGCTTGATGGACCCCTCATTAATTTCTTCGAGGATATATAATCTACACTTCAAACTCTCATAGACACCCATCAGAAGGCTGAGTTGGCATATAATTTCTTCAATAGTCTCTGCACCAAGCACACACAAAGACATCCTCTTTGGCTAGATCATGTCCTGTTCTAGACAAGTCTGCAAACATGGCGCATATTTTTTTAGACTGTGATGCGTTGGAGAATCGTGTCCTTCATTTCTACAGCGAGCCACAGTACTACCAACACAGACGCTAGAACCACAATCAGATATCTGGAAACCATTGTGTATCCTACCTTTCTGTATGCCTCTGAAATATGGGCATCTGCAGTACCTTCTCTCATGAAGCCCATCTTCGCCAGTGAATACTGGATATTGAAGTGGGCAACCCACAAGCATCGACTCCCCCCTCAGCAGAGGACCACCAGCATGGCCGACCAACTCCAAATCCCGCGGCTGCCTCAAATAATCAGCATGAGGAGAACTGCGACCACAGTCAAAATGCTGGTTGGAAAAATCAATTCCCCTGACTTCTGGGATATATGCCAGTGGCATGTTCCACTTCCGTCCTTACGAGCCACCCCTCTTCTTCAGCTACAACGGAACAGGCTGAAGATCAGTGACAGATTCCTACCTGGACAAGTACTTCCGATAGTACAAGCCCTGCTAATGATCGGAGTTGACCTGCAGAAATTCGCTTCCGATCGCAATTACAGGCGCTCGTTGGCCGAACTTGTTCCCCTTTTGTTTGGCCCCTGATGTCGACTCATACTGATATCTCCACCTGCTATCTCCTATGAGGCGCATAACGGCACGTCGCAGGCAAATCGACGAACTGTCTTCACAAGAAAATGCAATACCGAACAATAATTTGGCACTGTGAAATATTCTGACTTGTGTGAATATGCTTAAATATGTGCTTTGTACATATGAACGTGTACATACCTTGGTGTACTGTCTGCTTCACATCTATGTACATACTCATATCTATTGAATGGTTAATGCTACGTTTTTAATTGTTATGTAATCTTTTATACTGCACAAATTTTTATACTGTACATATTTTTATATTACCCTATATCATTGTCAAGCCCCTGGCCTCCTGGCTGTGGCGGGCACATTATTGTATCTTTACTGTACAATAAAGATTTTCTTCTACCGCCACTTTGTGCTCGCTGCTCTAGTCTGGATCATGATTCCGTTTAAGTATACTGATTAATTGATAATACTATACTAATCTAACAGATTTCTAACACAGTGCTACGTATTTCGCTATTCCGTTTTACGTTAAACCTTACGCTATGAAGTTCGGGATTTACGTTATTCTGTTTCGTATCGTATAACAATTGCGGCAATTACGAACGGTAAGATCTACGGACACTTAAGCATTAACTTTCCAAATCGCTATCGAAATTCAAATAAACCAAGGAGCTTGACTAGAACTATAAAGCTACTTATAGAAAATAATATAGTACGTATAACAATTAAGTCAATGAAACGACTATATATATATAAAAACTTAGCGTTCTAATGTAAATGATGATATATAAATGATGGTTTTGTTATTAATTTGTTTTTAGATAATAAAATAATATAATATAATTTTTGTACATCTTTTGAACCAGTCTTCGCCCCACAACTATTCCTTTATTCATAACAGTAACTTTCCTTTAATGCCACACAGCTCCAAAAAAAAATAAAATAATAATAATAAATAAATAGAGTGTGGGGGGTTTTCTCCTACCAAAAAAATAAAATATAAAAATATATGATTTAGGTTCGTGTGACAGAAGTCAGAGGGGAGCCAAGCGACCTTCTGACTTGTATATAAAAATGAATTATTATAATTAATGTATATTTTAAAGATAAATAAAATTCCGCATGCTACTTTTGTTTACACAATACAATAAAACTAAATGCAAAAAAAAAAAAAAAATCTAATGTGTGACAAAGGTACTGCATAATTCGAATAGGAACGTATTTTTATTTACTATCAACTTTTAATCAATGTTGGTTTTCCCAATCATGAATAACCTTCGGCCAGGGATGATTATTATACAAATATTATACTACACCAGAGGCCGACAAACGATCGATCACGATCGACTGGAGACAATTTTGAAAAAAAATTAGCCAAAATACTAATTTGGGACCAGAACCATGAAAGGGTGTTTTGGTGCCCAGGTGCAGTGGTTTAAGACGCCTCACGGCGCATACATATAAAAATATTTCTTCAGAATGCTGATACCAGAAATATCATTAATTAGTTACCTGATTCAGTTTTTAAGTTTATTGTAATTTTTAAATACTCCCAGATATTTTTCATAATAAAAAACAAAATTATAATTGTACAACCAGCATATGTTATTTAAAATGTTGTAGACGAACAGCAGACCTTTTTTGTTTTTAATGTAGCTCACCTGGTGGAAAAGGTTAGTGGTTCCTGCTCTACACTACAGTTTTTCAAACTTGTTTTGGTCGTGGGACATTTTTGTAGATCTTATCTACCACAGAATTGTTTTGTAAATCTAAATCTTCCACGGAATCCTTCTGCAAATCTAAATCTTCTGTGGAACCCTAATATCTGTAGAAATAGTAACACTTAACAATACATCGAAAACAGTAATACATATGTATAAATTAAATAAAATATTAATCATAAGAAATAAAACGAAAAAGTTTACAGAACCCAAGGTTCCATGGAACATACTTTGAAAATTACTGTTCTCGATAGTTTTAAATCATAGACATTTCTTAATTCATGTTAAAATATTCTCTTTACATCACAAAAATATTTCTCCCAGACTTTTCCTACGTTATTTACCTACCTTTCTTAAAATAAATAAAGTAATACAAATATAACATATAAAGATCATAAGATCACCTCTCTCAGTTTAAAAATCTCCCACAATCCAATTTGAAAACGTATGCCTCTACTCCACTCGTTTCCAGATTGTGCACTGCAGATCTCTGAGGGTAGGATACGGAATAATTGCAAGGGGTGGGGGGGGGTCTGCGAATCCATGTGAGCACCAAGCGCTGTCATGTTGATCTTTATATAGCTATAACAAAATAGTATGTATTAATAAAAATTCATTGAAAAGCGTTATTGAATTGCCCTTACGTGTAGTACAGTGCAAATAAGCACTGTTCTCCCCAAACTGCGTAGAAAAGGCCCCCCCCAGGTCTGAATCCCGTCTCTGACGCGAGGAATTTTTATGGTAAACGAGCGAGGATTGATTTTTTTTCCCCTTCTCGGTTACCCTGGTTTTTGTCCAGCAAATAGCACTATTGACTACAGAACAACTTTATTGTTCAGAATGCCGACCTAGAGGAAGGGGGGAGGAGAAAATGGAAATATATGAGAGAAACTTATTGAAAACTGAAAGAATGTGAAAAATATATATATTAATGATTCCAACATAATAAATAATAATGTACACTAGGGGACTCCACCCCCTGCTCACTTCGGTCGTCAACCCCCGCTGATGTAGACTCGAACGAGAAAACGTCCGGGTCAACATCAATCCCTCTTTTAGCTCGTTCCATCAACGCTTCTCTGTCATCATAAATGTAGTTTAGCCGAATTGTGGAACGTCTCTAATGGACATTAAACTCGTCGTTCCTTTCAACATGGCACCTCTTCGTATTCGTCGTATAAGGGCCGCCGCCACCTTAAAAGTTCGTGTTTTCTGAATTAAAATCTGTTGTAGACTCGAACGTTTTCTCGGAAGTGTCTCCCTTTTTCCGTGTTATCAAACAACAAAGTCTTTAAAGCATCTAGATAAAATAGTCGTCTGCCATAGGCAACATACCTTTCCTCCCTGACAACACGAATGTGCGGCTCTTCCGAGTTCGCTGTGAAAAGATAATCCCCGCAATGTTGACATTCATCTACCATATCACATAAATTGCAATATGATATTTCAGTGATTATCAGGATCTTGTGAAGATCTTACATTACGTCTAAGCCGTTTAACAGTTCGCTGAGTTTCAGCCTGTGTTTTGTCCATATTAGCTACCTGCTTCCTGTATCGTTGATTTTCCACTTGCTCCGTCGTCATTGAACTTATTCTGCGATTAGTTCGTAACCTTTCAGCATGTTTCTCCCTATATTTTCGTGAAGACTCATGACGGCGTCGTTTTCTCTCGAAATCGGTGATTGCCAATCTAAGTTGGGGCATTGTGTTAATTACTACGTTATTACGTATAATTAGCAAATCAACCGTCGCTGATTACAGTGACGACATTTATGATGACAGAGAAGCGTTGATGGAACGAGCTAAAAGAGGGATTGATGTTGACCTTGACCCGAAAGTTTTCTCTTCGAGTCTACATTACCGCACCGATACATATCTAATCAGGAAATGACCCATGTAATGCATGAGCAATATTGTTGCATTGGAAGGAGCAGGACTAAAATATTAGCTACTTCTATTAGCTACATGCAAATTCTTGATTTTTACAAACCATACAAATATTTAAAATATTTACATAGTCGTGGTATGTATTATAAGTATACAGTCATGGTATGTATTAGACAGTGAACTACGTGCACGAGGTTCGTGAACGTTATGGAGGAAATTATGGCCCGAATAAGTGACGTAATTGGCCCACCTCTTCTCTGATTGACTCGAATAAATATCACTTGGAGGAAATTTTTTTAATGTATTAATGTATAGAGATATAATATGATAACGATGACATCTATAAAATACACATTATAATATACTTGTTATCAACATTTATGTTTAAAGTTTTGGAGTTTCTGGTAAATAATGAGCAATTATTACCTACATGATGCCAGGATAAGTGTATAATGGATTGTAAACGTCAGTATTGAAATGAAAGTAAAGTAAAACAGAATATCAAAACAACTTTGAACTGCTGGAACTCAAATTAGTTCCCTCCGCTGATTGTCAAATGTGTCCCCAATTCACAAAGGTGGATCAAAGGGTGATATGAGTAATTACATCCTTGTTAGTTTAACTTCTGTTCCAGAGAAAATAATGGAGTCACTGGTTAAAGAAGCAATGCAGGATCATTTAGACAAGACTGCAGTTATAGTTCAGACACAGCATGAGTTTGTTAAGAGGAAGTCTTGTCTGACAAATTTGATTGGGGACTATGATGTGGTCACAAAGGAACTGGATGCAAAAAATAATTTTGATATTATATACTTGGATTTTAAGAATGCTTTTCATACTGTTGCACATGGAAGACTACTGTACAAATTGCAGCAATATGGCATTAAGGGTAAATTGCTCAATGGATAAAAGGATGGTTGAGTGGGAGAAGACAGACAGTGGTAATCATTGGGCACTGCTTTTCGTGGATTAATGGACACTGCTTTTCGTGGATCAATGTTATTAGCGAAGTCCCCCAGGGTTGGGTGTTGGGCCCATTGATGTTTTCTGTATTTATCAATGATATTAATGAAGGTATATCAGGGTTAATGTCTAAGTTTTCACATGCTACGAATATTGGCAGCGTTGTTAATGATAGTATATTACTGCTACAGGATCTAGAAAAGTTGGGCAGATGGCTGAGAGAGGTGGCAACTGAAGTTTAAAATTGACAAATGTAAAGTACTGCATATGGGTAGCAGTAACTCCAGAGTAATGTACCAACTGGGTGGTACTACACTTAGGGTAATGGAGAATGAAAAGGACCTGGGGTAATTGTGCAGTCAGATATGAAGTTTTCTGAGAAGTGCAGACAGGCTGCACGTGTCTTGTCAATGATGTACAGGAATTTTGCTACCAGGGATAAGGAGGTGATTATCCTCTTGTATAAGGCAATGGCCAGGCGACACCTTGATTACTTAATACAGGTCTGGAGGCTTCATTTTAGGAAGGCTGTAGAGCTGCTGGAACGAGTACAGAGAAGGGCAACGAGATTGGTGAGTGGAACAAAGGGTTGCTGTTACCAAGAAAGGCTCAAGTTCTGCAAATTGCAGCGTGTTGAGACTAGACGTGATCTATTTGAGGTGTATAAAGCTTTGAATGGTTTGAGCAAGCTCAATGCTGATGAGATTCTTCCTCTTGCTCAGATTACTGACCTGAGCGGACATAAATTAAAATTGAGGAAAGAAAATTGTAGAATAGATATGCGGAAATTTGCCTCTAGCCAGCAGATGGTTCATTGCTAGAACAAACTTCCATCTGTTGTAGTGGAGATCAACAACTTAAATAAGTTCAAGGCAGAACTAGACAAACGTTTGGAGTGAATGTATGGGTAAAATAAGAAGGATTTTTTTTTTTTTCTTTTTTTGTCTGATACTATATAAGCTTGCTTTCTTGCATCATATGCCTCTACTAGTGCTAATGCTAAGTTCTTCAGGTATGACTACAACTGTGATAATGCACTTGAGGCCATAACGTTTTTATGCAAAACGCCAATTGCAATAATAGAATCAAATATAATTGCATAATGGATAACTAAAGTGAGAGAGAGAGAGCTTTCCTATACCATGCCTTAGGAACTAGGAATAAGATGTTTAGCTAAGTTACGAAATCGCCTGCAACGAAATGTGCTGTTACTTCGGCCCTTCCATAGGGATCAGCAGTTAGTTCCGCTATCAGTCTTTCAATAACAGAAATGCAAGGTGCATGCACCTTACATTTCTTTTATTGATATATCATAAGAAGATATCATTAAATCACATTAAATCGAAGCGAATTCTAAAATGAATTCTGAGTTCATATAGAGATGAACTTTAAAATTCATCGCTAAAATGGGATTATCAATGTTTTTTTTATAATATGGGATTATAATGTACCATTGCTTTCAAAAGGCGCATTTGGCTTGCTACACAGTTATCGCCATCGTCATGGCAACAGTGGTTAAACAATATGATGTCTGGAGTCGCAATGTCCTTTTGCGCATACTACTTTATATTAAGAGTTGTTTCAGCAGATATGGCATGGTTTCATCATAGAAAGTTTGGTACTATCACGTGTTGGAATTGAGAGCGCGTGTTCATTACCCTCCATTACAAAAATCAAAGAAGGTCAAAAAGTGGTCTTGTGAAGATATATACTAATAGTTATATGCTCAACGCAACAAAAAAATTAATAAGGATTATAAATATTTTACAGGTAGGAACGAATTTGAAATTTTTAACTGAGATTTTATGCTATCATCCTGTATTGTTCAAACTTGTTTGGAGAGAATTTGTACGCTTGTTATGCATATACGGAGACATCTGCAGTGTCCTGAATAGTTTTAAAAACTTTGTAATTTCTTATTAGTATGCAGGGGATCAATTCTTTGGTCGCTGAAAGTCTTTAAAAATTATTATTATTTTTTTTTATTGGCCTCTGGATTTAGCCTGGATCTTTACAAACGCATTCATCACATCAGACATTCTTGTAAGTCTATATAAAGGGCACTGTTTATACAAAAAGGTATGAAATAAAAGATCATATCTTTTCAATCTGAAAAGCCACATTAGGAATTTTTGCTTAGTAGTAATTAATTTAGTCTTGCTAAATCACATTGAGATTTTTAACGGTAATATGTAATTTGAGACCATCATTAAAGTGTAATGAAGATCTTTAAAACTGTCCAATGTTTTGTGGATATGAAAAAGCTAGAATATTCAACCGCTTGTTTAATATGCTTATTTAATAAGTTTTATAAAGTTATAAAAGAAAACAGTGAACTCATAACAACTATTTATTAATCTGACCATCTACTCCTACATCTGCCATATTGTATACGACTAGATATGTAGATCTAAAAAATAAACACTAATAATAAATAATTCTTTATGCTTTGCTAATATGCATATTTCCAACTCTACCATTTGGAGAAGAGTTGCAAATATTCAAGTTAAGAATTTTTGGATCGAAGTCAGGGCATGAGCTGGGGACAAGTTTAAAGTTAAAATAGTTAAATGTCACTCTCAGTTAATTGAATATTTATTTTGTAAGACTAAGAACTTATTCTCTTTCCCCCTTATTAAAAATATATGGTATGGCTATCTCCGTCCCAATCCCCAACTTCCATCACTTGTCGAACCTAATAGAGATGCGGAAACCAATACCTTAAATGGAACGGAAAGAAGCAGGTTCCATTCTAATCCCTTTTCAGGAGGTTTCCAAACCATTCTGTTATCTTTTTTTGTGGATTTGAAACCCTAAAATATAGTTCTAAATAAATATTAATAAACATCTTAAAAGAAAACGATTTGATTTGGATATGGCAGTAAGTACAAGGGAAAGAAAATGAAGCAAAAGGCGGAGAAAGGCATTATGAAGCAAAACAGGATAACTCAAAAATGCCAATAAAACACAATTTATTTAGTAAGGATATTTAATGAAACACATTTTTAGTCGTTAATTATTTAATTTGTTTATTGGTTTGCAAGGATAAATTGATATAATTAAGCTTAAAAAGTCTCGATTACTAAATAAGATTTTACTTTCGTTTTAGGTTTTACCAACGTTTCATATTTCTCTATCAAAATCCATCTTTTGATTTGGATTTTGGGTTTAGAAGGCCATTACTTGATCGTAATAGAGAATCTGACTGTCTTTCACCAAGGAACACTAATCACAGAAATTCAGGTTTCAGTAAGGTGCTCTGTAGCTATAAATTGGTAGGAGGTATGAGTTAACTTCGTCCTCCCTCTTCACCGTCTTTAATTAAGGATAAAAATAAAATTAGAGGTGTCACTCTCCGCAATAATAATCCAGGGAGGAGGAAGAGAAAGAAATTGATCGTTGCTGAATCGCCTCGTGTGTAGCACAGTTGGTAGAATCACCATCCTCCCCATACCGGGTGGAAAAGACCTGAGTTCGAATCCCGTCGATGACGGGGGGGGGAGGAAATTTTTATGGGCCTTTTTCACAACGTGGCTGAATTAATCGGTCTCAGACGAGGGTGGCATGGTTTTTTCTCCCGGAAACTCGGTTTTTTGTTCAGCAAACAAAAAATTTACCATAGAACGCACGCAATTTACAGACAGTATACACGAAGCAATATGACCTTAGTCGCTAATGCTAATAAAACCCTATTACCACCACCACTACTACTGCTGAATCGCTTTTGTTGAGACCATTCATTGTGTAATTTCTTAATTATTATTATAATGACAGGAGATTAGAAGTACAGAACGTTTTCTCAACTTCTTGTGGTTCCTTCAACATTATGCAGTTTCCTCAGCTCTCGTTACAGCGGACTTATATATATTTGATTAATATATTTAATTATTGCATTGGTTAATTACATAATATAATTAACCAATGTTATAAAAAATCAATTAAACAATGTTAAAATAAGGCGTTTCGCGCAGGGCACTATACAGAGGAGTATTACATTTATTATTAAATCAGTTTTCTGATGTCAGAGTACTTTCCTTCGCATGTAGGGCAGTGGTTATAATCACCGTCCTCCCACAGCGGGTGAAAAAACTAGAAGAAATCTTTATTGCATACAAAAAAAAACTACTCACTGAGTTAAAATTACATCACTGCTGCTGATTTTTATGAGCTGTTTTCGCAACTTGGCTGAGTTAGAAGATCTCAGGCGAGAGTGGCATGACTTTTTTATCCCTGAAATTGAGATTTATCATCCAGCAAACAGAAAACCGATCGAAAAATATATGCAATATACTTAGGTCTCATAGGCTTGGTTGCTTTGGCTTTTAACACACTTAACCTAACCTAATTTCAGTGTCATTCCTGGAACACCAAATAAATACGAAGAATTTCTGTATTTGTGTTTAAGTCGTACTGTATTTTATGTTTTATTATTATTTTTTTTTTATGTTAGCATTTACAATTGGTTGGTTGTTACAGGATTTTAAGCGCATCAGCAAATTGAGCCGTATTGCGCTGCATGTCATTAAATTGCGTGTGTGTTCTGTGGTCGAGTTACTGTTTTCTGGACAAAAAACTCAAGTTTTCGAGAGAAAGAAACCATACTACCCTGGCCTAAGACCAGCTATGTTGTGACAAAGACCCATAAAAACTCTTCGCGTCATTGACGGGATTTGAATTCAAGTCTTTTCCACCAGTATGGAGAGGATGGTGATTATAACAAACAAAACTTTATGCTACCCATAAGGGCTCGCATTTGAAGTGTATTAGCTTCTGTCAGGCGACGTTATAGGGTGTTTCTTTGTCAAAGTGGATGATACTGGGGAAAATAAAATAATATAATTATTAACAGCCGCAAGCTTTATAAATAAATTATAGTTAAGCTTCTGAAAATCGATCACAAATTGGTGTAAAAAAAGGAAAATTATTGCTGACCACAAAAAAAAAAGAAGAAGAAAAAGATTTTACATAATTCGATGACTGTGAGTTGCTTCTTCGGAGGTGATTTGAATATAATGTCCACACTCATTGACTCTTCTGATTGTGCAAAAGACCTAAGATTAAACTTTACATAAACAAATATGAATACTGTACGCCCTCAGTGGCAAGTTGTTCGCTTTTGAGCCTCTATTGTTGCAGTTCGTCATCGAGATGTCTCTCCAGTGAACGTGATCTGATAAAAAAGTATGCCTCAAGACCTAAGCTGGTTCATCACCCAACAGGCTATAGACCAGAGCTTCCCAATCGTGGGGTAAGTGCAGCTCATTCCTTCACACTGTGCTGCCGTGACCGCGTAGGCAGCCTATCCCCAAAGTTTAAAACTGGAGTGTCACAAAATGTAGTTTCATGTTGACTTTTTAAAATACCAGTTTTAAGCAATATATTTTTCTGTGTTGCTTTCTTATTATGTTTTATAATTTTGTCGGTTTTTTGTTGAGACTTTTAACTTCCTCAAAATTTAACAATATTATTATAATCATGTATAAGAATGTTATTAATTAATTCTAATAAGGGATTGAACAACATTACATTCCACGTAAATTTTAAAGGCAAAAAATTAACGTGAAACAAGCTGGAAAGAAAACTATACAGAAAACATTCTAGTAACTCAACCATTTAGAGGTAAATTTTGTCGACATCTTGAAATCCTTGTGGATATCGTTTTCAAGTGTAAAAGTACGGAGCCAGCCGCCCGTTATCGGCGTCCACGTGGTATTGCAGAACTTTCCTTCTGGTATTTCCAGTATTGGGGAATTTTTCTTCTGGCCAGTTCGACAACACTACTTGGACACTGTTAACGGGAGGTCGGCTCCTTACTTTAGACTTGAAAGCGATATCCACAAGGATTTCGAAGAGTCGTCAAAATTTGCCTCTAAATGGTTGGGTTATTGGAATGTTTTCTGTAAAGTTTTCTTTCCAGCTTGTTTCAACAAACTGAATCATTTTTTGCCTTTTAAATTGCATGCAGTGGAATAGAGAGTTGTCTAATCTTTTATTAGAATTTTTAATTTCTTGGGAGAAAGACGCGGGAATACGCGTCTTTCTCCCAAGATTTTAAATGTTATTAATGCTACAAATTGTTGAATTTTCATATTAATTATTAGATGTAGAAAAATCAGACTGTAAATATAAACATTGATGTTTAAACTTCTACTCCCGCTTGATGCGAGGACCCATGAAGCCTTTTAAACCACCTTCAACCTTCGGTATTTTATCTGCCTTCCCCCCCCCCTCGCTTCAAGAAGGTTGGACGCTCCTGCTACAGACGGTGCGTAAAAAATTTAAGATACGCGCTTTCCCTATCCGTATCTCTCCTTTCTTTATCAACGTGTTATTTGTTTCTCTTTCTCCCCTTGGTTTTGTAGCTAATTCTGGCTTTATTGAGTTGCAAGTGCTTGGATTATTATTTTTTTCTTTCTTAAAATCTTAAAATGGCTAAAATGCCTTTTTAAGATTTACATTTTGTCTAGTATGACTTTTTATTCTCGGAAAGGAACAGTCATACTTCACACACTATCTTGTTTCTTATCTTCTTGGAGTTGAATTGAATTAAATCTAGGTCTGTATTTCCTTGCAACTCTGTTCGGATTTTCTTTAAATTTTAATCAAATCAGCTACTGTATATTTCTTTATTCTTTCTTCCAACTTCAGTTGTTTTTTGTATTAATCATTATCCTTTATTCTATCACCTTGGAGTCGCGTTGAATAACAATTTACAATTTCACTGCCATTAATTATCTCTGTATTAAAATCGTAAGAGCATCCCGGATGATGAAACTGCATTTGGGGTATGTTAAAAAGTCAATTATCTTTTTAATTATCATGTAATTTGCATGTTTACGTGTTGGCATTTTTGGTTAACTTTGGTCAATCTACGATACATCGTCTACTTCAAGCATGCAAATTCTTGATTTTGAAGTCCGTCTCAACTATACTCGGTCACACATTCAACTTTCAGTTAATTTTGTCGGTTTTTTGTTGAGACTTTTAAAAGTTGGGTTAGATTATTTAGAATTTACGTCGAAGCATCATTATATTGCGTCTGGGAATTACGTGTACTCATAGTCAGTTTGCTTACTTTTCGGGATGAAAAACTATACTACCCTCGCGAACCATCTAAAGGAATTTACAGTTCATAAAATTTCCTCCCATCCGGATGGAAACTATTTCTGAACTCCCGCCAGTGATAATTAAAACACCTGCCATCACTGGAACTCAAAATGAAAAGTTATACTTATTTTTCGAGTTTCGGTAACGGTAGGTGTGTTGATGTGGCAACTTTTCATGAGGCTGAACCTGTCGATGTTAACTGCCCACAATAGACCATCCATGTATTTTGTGGAATTGTATTGACCTCGAACAGGAGATATGTATGACTACAGTTGACTTAAGTTGCTCGCCATCTACTGAGTGTGTGTGAAAGTGCTCAGTATTTAAACTGGAATGCCATTGGCCCAGATGTGTTAGCGAGATAGGTACCGAATTGATTCTGCTCGCATATTTATTTATTGTTTTTAATAAAATTATGTTATAATTAGCAAAATTTCAAAATACTACTTGATGAATGAAGTAGAACTGTTTGTTTAGAACTTTTTTTTTTATTATTTCTCCCCACAACGTGTCGAATTTTGCAATCAAGCTAACCAGAATTTGGTCAAAAAATGGAATTTATTGAGAATAATGGAAAGAGTATCCTTGGGTGATGTTATAATCACACCTTTGCTTTTCATAAAGGTACGGTGTGATCAAATGACATTGTTTTATTATTATTATTATTATTATTATTATTAGCTATACGGTGCAAGGAAGCCAAAGTATCTAAAAAAAAAAAAAATTCCGGTACAAAGTATCTAAAAAAAAAACAAAAAACTTTCTGAATTACCCTGAGAGAGAGAGAGAGAGAGAGAGAGAGAGAGAGAGAAACAAGAGTCAGGAATAGAAGGGAATCACCAAGAAAGAGAAGATTGATGACATTTTTAGATATTTTAACGATGACGAATGTACATGAAATTAATTTTATTTAAGAAGGTTTTCCTTATATATAAATAATTCCTTATATATAGTGTAACCGTAAGTCTATGAAACCGCCCTAAAAACAGTGGTTCCAGTATCTGATAATTGACTTTTATGGACTTTTTAGACACTGTGAGCCGACCGGACTAGCCAGGTGGGTAAAGTGCTTGCCTGGCAACCCAAAGGTAAGTGTAGGTAAGTATAAGCGTTTTTAGGGTCAAGGGGCACCAGGGGTTCCCCCCATCTCCGCGTAGTTTACGGTGTGGTGTATTACAGTAATGCCAGAGATTTAAAAGTGTATGGATCTTGGATGGTGTAATGTTGTGTACCGTTGTTCTTCTGGCCATTTAGCCGCTGGACCCCTGTTGGGATCCAACGTTGCCCCACTTACGCCCCGTGGAGGCAGGCCAGGAACTCCGTAGACTTGGTTTACTCTGGCAGGTCCTGCCGCTTAGTTTCCTGAGATTTCGGCGGCTAGGACCAAAAAAAAAAAAAAACTTTGGGTGGCATATTCCAGTGGTCATCAAGAAAATAAAATAAAGTGATTTTTATTATTTGCGTTGACATGGGGATATTATCGCTTTAATTTTTTAGGCCGAATGCTGGGCGTATGGCGGTTTTGATGTATTAATTTTTATGTGTGGGACTTTCGCTAGCGTGAAGATAGAGGGAAGCAGAAGACTGGGGGGGTAAAAGGCAGAAGACTGGGGGGAAAAGGCAGAAGACTGGGGGGAAAAGGCAGAAGTATGGAGCCAATAGAGGAGGCGGCCCCAGTTTCAGTAGGGCATGCCCATGCCCCACCAGAGAGGAAAGAGGGGATGGCGAGAAGGAGGGACCGTGTGGCCGTCCCCTCCTCCCGGGGAGTTAAGACTTATAGGTGAAGAGGGCTAGAGTGCCCTCTTCAGGTCTCCAATATGGCCTTTGTCTCACGTCTGTTTCTCTTCATTGTCACTCATGGGGGAAGCCGCATCCTTGTGGTCCTCTTTCTTTGGTTCAGCATCCTTCTCTGATTGTATGATAGCTTTTTTTTTTTTTTTTTTTTTTTTTTTACTTCCCTATCAGGTGTGTTCTGTTATCTTAAACGGGTGGCGTTCCGTTCTCAACTTTGGGTGGCATATTCCAATAGTCATCAATCATTGGTTGATATCCCAATCCTTAGTTTCTCGTATTCCTTGGTGTCCATATTTGGTTTCATTACTCCTGTTAGCCTTGGTGGATAGCTATTTGTAGTTTTCTTCTGGGGAAGACGTCCTGGGCAAAGTGACTAAAGGCCGCAAATTCTTCTGGTGTGTCCAGGAGATGGTGTTCCTGGGTGTTAGGGATGTATTTAATTCTCGTGATCATTTGACATCTGATGTCTTCGTATATTTCACACTGATGCATAACGTGATGCCATGGTTCTAGTTCGTCGCAGAGACAGTGTGATTCTTCGATTATGCCCAAGGCATTTAATTTGGCCTTGAAAGGCCCGTGGCCGGTGAGTAGAAAAGTAGTGTTTAGGTCTGGGTACAGCCATGCAGGAGCCTTGGGATACAGCTTGGTTACTTGGGGGAATAAATTTTTTTGTTATCGCTCCTTTTTCCACGTCTGTCCATCTTCTCTGCCAAATTTGTACAAGGTGGTGCACTATTTTTTGTTTCTCGTTTTTCCTGTTATTGGTGATGTCAATGGTAAGACCGTTGTAGGTGGTTTGGGTTCCTTTGGCTAGTAGATACATAAGTCCGCAGCGGGTTACCTCTAAATCCAAGGGTAGGGTCCCCGCAAGGACCTGTATGGCACTCGTACTAACCGTGTTACATGCTCTTGTTATTGTTATAATATGTTGCGTTGGATCGTGTCCAGTATCCTTTTATTCACTGCTGTTCCTGCTTTCTTGTACCATATGGGAGATCCATATGTTATTATCGGGATGAAGATGGCTTTATAATACAGGGACAGGGTTCTCCTGTTTAGCCCCCGTCCCTGCGTGTAACTCTGGCAACGAGCGTTGTGTATTTACGCAGTTTCTCTTTTAGATATATTAGGTGCGGTTTAAATGATAAGTTCTGATCGATGATCAGTCCCAGATATTTAATTTGCGTTGACAGTTTGATTGTTTGTCCTGCCAGCTTGATTTGTGGTGGTCTTCTAAGGTTTAACCTCCCTCTCAGTAGTAATGAGTCCGTCTTCGTTTGCGAGATTGTTAAGGTGTGTAGTTTTGCTCAGTCCTGCAAGGTTTCAACGGCTTGGTTTGCAAGCGTTTCAAGGTTATGTCTGGAATCCGCCGCGACCGTCAGTACGAGGTCGTCTGCGGAGGCCTGGGCCTCCACCTCCCCCAGGTCCATGGTGAGGAACTCGTCAAACACTATGTTCCACAGGAGTGACCCCAGATCCTTGAGGGCAGCCCCTGCGGACCGACCAGGTCAACTTCTTGTAGGGCGTTATTACTTGGACGTTTCTGTCCGAGAGATAAGTTTTGATGCTCCTGTACAAATTGCTTGGTGTTCTCGCTGCCCTGAGCCTGCAAAGGACGCTTGGCCACCAGAAAGGTCGCGGGTTCGAATTCCGCCTCGGGCTTGGATCAGAGTAAAATGCAAAAACTTTGGGAGGTGCATTATGGCCACAGAAGCCGATGCGCCAACAACTAACAAAAAAAAAAAGAAAAAAACACGCCGTCATTCTTTGAGTTATTCGACATAGAGCTAGGATTGCAATCTTCTGTTTGATCTTTATCATAATGTCAATTGGACTATATGTACAGAAAAATTTAATCTCTCAAATAAATTAATAGACCATAGAATACAAAAAAAAAAAAAAAATAAATAAATAAATATATATATTGACATCGCCTGGCCTTAGTTTCCTTGGCTCTTATTCTAAACTATCCAACCGAAACTTTCACTCACAACCTATAACATACACTCTCGATCTTTAATATTCATATTTTAATTGTTTAATGAATTTTACTACAGTTTATTAATACTTTTGGCTAACATTAGATCCCACTGAAATTTCGTTGCCGATCTGACAATGGGTCACCACTAAATGTTGGGAACCACTTCCTATAAGGGTTGTAAGAAGTGGGGATGTGATTCACTGCATCGATAAGCATATATGCAACAGTTATGACCTCCTTTGTTAATCTGAAGGTTGCCCAGAAGATAAATGAATACTAGCAGAAGGTCTAATTACTGTTCCAGTCTGACACCTAATTCACGCTCCACTTGTGGCGTGAACTTACTCAGATTATTGTGTCCATTAGTAAATGAGAAGCGTTACAAATAGAGTTGCATTATGCAATTTTACTTTTCTCTGCACTTTATTTGTACCTACCTTGTCCTTAATTACCTGTCTCCATTAGTATCTCTTTACAACAGTAATATACTATAAACAACGTTTTCCTCTAGGAGTTTATCACTCGAACATCATTTAAATTTGGGCGTTGGCCAAAATCATCAGCATTGCAATAGAAGGATGTAACACATATTTAGCTAGATGCCATTCCAGTGTCTTTGCGTCGCCCCTCCGACCACTGAAACTCTTCTGCTGAAAATAAGTGAAACTTTACGGAATAGGACAGTAAGCAAAATAAAAAGTGCTGTGCACCACTCAATATGATTTGGCTGGAAATACAAGTCCATTTGTTCTCCAAGGGACTTTAAATCATGATAACCAGCTAAAAGCTCCCTCTCTACTATTATCTGGTGGTTTAGTGACAAAGACACTGATGGCACTGATATTTAATGGAGATTATAAACAGATTAATGAGATATACACGCCTTATTATACATCTACTTTCACTGTCAGCCCTTGTGGCTTATTACAGCATCTGCGAACAATATTCTTCCGGACGGGAATATAACTCGGGTTTTCTTTACATCTGGACAGGAGAACCTTTTACAGTAAGAAGGATTTTTTTTTTTTTCACGCAAATTCTGATTTTATATCTGAGACCACGCAATTTACACTGACGAAGTGATGTTGCTCTTCAGTGTTGAAGCTGTAAACAGCCAATCAAATGGGACCGATGGTTTTAATAAAATTTAGCCCTCCTATTTGTCCTGAAGAAGACCAGCAAATAAAGCATATAAAGTTTTAGTAAAGTGAGAGTACTGGTTTAAGGACTTCTAAACTTAAAATTTTCTTCTAAAATTTGTTACAAAGACGTGAATTACTTAATCCATTTACTCCTTATTTAAAATGCTTCGAAATCCTCCACGTAATGTCCTTTGGTGATCATAATAGTAGTGTTGCTTTTTTAAAAAAAAAAATTACCTTCTGTGAGACGCTTCCTGAAACAGGTTTTATTAATGAAGTTAAAATTTTGAAAATTAAAGACACCTAAAGATAAAATTGAATGAGGACCAGCATGGTCCTCATTCAACTCATGGTTCTCTGCCACTTCTCTGATAAGCATTATCAGAGAAGTGGCAGAGGTCATTGCTCCAGGAATTATGCTTGGACCTGTTTTGCAGTAATGTTTCAGTATGTGATATCACACATGTCCTCCCACCATAATCCTTAAGCCCGGCCTGTGTGCAGTATCAAGCGTGATAGGTCAATAGTTTCATGGACTCATCACAACCAAATGTTTTATTCTGACTACTTTTTTTTTTTTTTTTAGCTGTGAGGAAGTCCCCGCAAAACTAATCAAGGACCCTTCCTTAATAAAATTGGGGCACCGTATGTAAAGGAGGTACTCCCTCAATATAGATCATTCAGTGTCTTCCACTACTCCACATTGTGTGTGATATTCTATGTTCGTAATTGATTAGTTACATCGCTTTCTCATTTTACTATTGCAAAGGTTCCATGATGGACTTTTTCCTGATGAACATAGAACAAATCGTTCCAAACAAGTAACTTTATCCGATGGATGGACAAATAGCTATGAAGAACTAATTGATAGTGTACACGTTGATATAGAGCAAATCCCATCAAAAGTGCACATTAAGAATTTGAAAAAAACTATCACACAAAAGCGAGTGAATTTTAATTAGGTGCGCCTTTATGAACAGTTGGCAGCTTTTTCTTTCTGGCACTGGTCAGTACCGCCAGCTTTGGAATGGCAGGAAGCAGTACTGCCACTGCTTCCTGTTATTCCGAAGTTAAATTAAACCTTTAATGTTTCCTTTCTGAAATATAGCGTGACAATGATTCTCAGAATTTAAAACAGCTTGTCCTCGTTTCAAGGGCTTCTGTGAAATTTAACTTTGGTTTTCACTTATACAGCTAGTCAAGTTAAATGCAGCTCGCCACATGTGTCCATTCGTTTGTGTATAATTTATGTACGTGTGAACATACAGCCGAGAAACGGAAATGTGAGGCGGTACCGATCCAGGTTTTTCCTCACTTATTAGAGATTATTGCGTTTGAACATGCTGGACATACGTTCTCTCTCTCTCTCTCTCGTTTTCAGCGTCATTATTTAGAATATTTCCTCGTAGTAAAGTATAAATATCTTTCCTTTATATCCAAATGCGCTGCTTTACCTCTACCTACTGATCGTTCAATATTGTTGAAGTTCAGGAATTGTCCTTGAGAGGTTTTTTTTTTTTTTTTTTTTTTTAAACTCGTGAAACAGATTGAGCTCCTACATTTAATAATTCCATCTGAATCCAGTTTCAGCAAGTGACTGTCTTCGTTCGTATTTAAATCGTAGATTTGATTTTTTTTTTTTTTTTGTTTTTTTTTATTCTCACGGGGTGCTGTCACCTTGGTAACCACGACACATGGTCTCCATAGTGATACATAATAATCTATATTTCCGGCGCGTAGTGATTTGGGTACATTTGGGTGCACTGACAAAACATGATAAATCTCTTCAGTGCTGACCAGTAAATATTACAAGCGTAAGAAAATAATGCTGTTAAGTGGAAATATTTAATAAACCTTCATTGGTTAGAAGGAAAAATTATGCATCATGTTTCCATTTCTTTTTTTTAATGATTGCAGACTAATTACACTTTTGAACTGTACTGACATAGTTTGCATGAATTTTGACTGTAGCGAAATGAAATCCGTTTCGTCTTTTGATAATGTTCTTACACGTTCTTACATATAATATCGAAACATTTTTAAAGCTGTATTTAAAGAACTTTTAAACCTGAACACAAGTTTATATAAAGAAAAAATCTTTACCTTTTCAGAATGCCTATTTTTATATTATTATAATCTTTTCTGGCCAAGGGTGAATCCAACTTTTAATTTTTTTTTAGAAGGGAAGGGAATAACAACAGGAGAAATTGTTTATATATGATTTATACAACATACATAATGAATGTTTGAATGCAGGAAGAAACCCCAACTACTGCGTTGGCTGGTATTAAAATGCACCATATCTTAACGGAATTGCAATATTGAAAAAAACTTTAACACTGAGCTAACTCTTAAAAGAAGTAAAGTTTAGTACAGGGAAATACTAGTACAATACCATAACGTTTTAGCTGTTATCTCATAGCTTTTGACAAACAAGACAACATGTGAAGTCATTCGTATTTACAGTGGAAATCAACCCTTCATAGGGAATCATTCCCTATCAAGTAGGCACCAGTGATTTCATTTATTCCGTTTGTCAAAAGCTATGACATAACAGCCGAAACGTTATAGTGTTGTAGTGTTTTTTTTTTTTTTTTTTTTTTCTGCACTGCAGTATACAGCACTTCACTTCTTTTAAGAGTTAACCCAGTGTTAAATTTTTGAATATTGTATCCAAGTTTCCGGCCAAAACATGTATAAATTGCTCAACTTACTGAATTGTCATGGATTTAGTTATAAAGTGAAGCATCCTGGAGGCTGGGAAAAATAAAAACATACGAGGAAACGGAATATGGGCTGAAGTTTAAAATACAAATCCCAGAGCCTCATAAAGCCAGAGCAGATTGAGTTCAGGTGGAGTGAGACGACTCAAGAACGACAAAAGGAAAAATTACAGTGGGAGTGTTACAGGCCAACGATTCTGAAGAGTACGATTAAAACTTTTTCTTAGGTACACTACCTTTTCATTAGTTCCAGTGAAGAAAAGTACCTTTAGGCAATTTGAATGGTCAAGGAAGAGCGAGTGCACCATTGCGGATGACTTTAATTCCCCTCTTAAATAATTGAAAATCATTAACACGCAGTACACGTAGCTGGAGTAGTTTCTTGAATCAACCAGATGGCCTCTATTGTTGTAATACGTTACAGAAGCACAAGGGAGATCAAATATTCTTGACCTAGTCCTCACCAAGGGATCCAAGCTGTATCAAAAATATGACATTTCAGGAACCGATAGCAGTGAGTGATCAGAATGTCTTAAATTTAATTAGAGGGGACTACGGTGGACTCAGGTATTTCTTGAATTCCCTTAACTGCAGTTAGTAGTTATTACTGATGTTATTAAATAGTAATGCGTTATGGGAAGCGCGTATAAAGGATTTATCTTTAGTCGAAAAATACCAGTTTGTGGTACTTATTTTCCAAAGATGCCACACAACAGATGACAAAAGAGCTAAAAGACTTAATTGAGCAGAAGGAAAAGTGGACATTTACAAGTTTTCGTGACACTGCTTCATACGATAACTGTAAACAGCTGCGTAATAAAATAAGTGTTTGAAAGTCTTATCCAATGACGGGATAAGACTTGCAAACGCTGAGTACGAAAAATCGCTAGTGAAGAGAGCGAACTGGGAAAAGGAGTTTTTCCCGTGCACTATTATGCTCACTACCCTTTCATGGAGCGCTCCTTCAGTTACAGAATCACATGTTAATCACATATCGTATCATAGATATAAAGCAGGTGGGCAAACACTTTGGGATGCTCTATGTGTGCAATTTAGTTGATTTAAGTGAATTTGAATGCGACATTATAGTACAACCAAATAACATCGAGCCAACCGCAATCCTGTTGTCAGGAACAGTTCGCTGATGTTATAGACAAATGCAGGTTGGCAAGAATTGTGCAGGGAAACAGAAAGACGACAGTCAATCAAATAGCAACCCACTATAACAATTGTAATCGAAGAGGCATTTCAGAAAGCACAACTCATCGTACCTTGTAACAGATGGGATATCATAGCCAACGACCGAGCCGGGTTCCACTCTTGTCATAAAAAAACTGGAATGTATGGTTACAGTGGGCTCTGGAACATCAACATTGGGTGAGTACCAATCAAAGCTGGTGTTCATCTAGTGGTATTTTTGCACTAGCCTCTGATGTATTTCCCTGGCAACTTGGTCTTGTCTGTGAGTTTATTATTATAAAACTTTTTCTCCCTTATGAGATTTTTTCTTTCCAGTGACGGGTACTGGTATCAAGTGCATGTGGTGGTTGTTGTGTCCGATTACTATTATTATTGTTGTTACTGTTGGTCGAGAACCTCTCTCTCTCTCTCTCTCTCTCTCTCTCTCTCTCTCTCTCTCTCTCTCTCTCTCTCTCTCTCTCTCTCTCTCTCTCTCTCACTGTCCTAGAAGTGTTCAGAATCGCGGCTTTCTGGAGTTCCATGTAAGTGTTCTCTGGGAATCCTATTGCTGCTTATGGAGGCTCTTTGGCAAGGCGGTTCAATATTACAGCCGTCAGAACCCGAGAGAAAGTCTTTGTTACCAGGCTTGCCCCGAATATGCAAGCGGATGACATAAAGGCCACGTTTGCTCAAGGATTCGAAGTCCACACAGAAGTAAGACAGCTGAAAACAAGGCATCCTTCTTATGCGTCATTTTTGCTCACATGCTCCCCTGATGACCTAAATCTAATCCTTGAAGACAACAACTGGCCAGTGGGTGCACTAGTTAAATGATATCGAGAAAAGAACACCGCATCAACCTATATAGCCACTAAAGCAACGGAATGCCCCTTCCGGAGAATGCCAGACCATTTGCTTTTTTATTCAGAACGTTAGAAGTGTTGTTAACAAACTGCACACATTGCAGACTTGCCTACTCCTTGAAGAATATGACTTTATGTGTATAGTAGAGACTTGGCTAAATTATAACAGGCAACTGGATCTGCTGGTACAATCCTCCAGTTACAGATTTATTGGGAACAGCAGAATAGATAAGCGGGGTGGAGGAGTTGCAATCCTTTATCATGAAAGTTTGCATCCTACAAACCAAGTCAATCTGAAAACTTTGAAGCCATATCCGCGTCTTTCAGGAGGAAGGCTCAAGAAATCTAAGTCTGCCTTATCTATCTTCCGCCGGAACACAGTGCTGACACCAGGACAGAGATTCTTGTGTGGATTTCAGAGAATCTTGGCACAGATATTCCCATGATTGTAACTGGCGACTTTAATATGCCTAGCCCAAGCCACGATCAAGCTAAAGAATACCTTGATGCAACCCTCCAAGCCTTAGGACTGACCCTACTTGACACGCTTCCGACTAGGGAAGAGCAGCATTTGGATTTATTATATCATAATCTCATAAACATAAAAAATGTCACCCCTCAAACTAAATTCCAGTCAGATCACAACCCAATATGTTGTGAAATTTCCCTATCCAATAGTGCAGGTGAGCAACGCATCTATGAGCAAACTCGTCAAACCAAGAAGATATACTCTCTTAAGTTCATTAAACCTGAGATTATTTTAAAACATCTCAAGACCTACAACTGGAATGCTCTCTACAATAAACCGGTGGAAGAAGCTGCCAACTTGATAGAGAAACAGCTCCTATTTATTTCTGACCTGGGGGCCTCAAAAGAGGCCCCCAGGTCAGCAATAAATAGGAGCTGGGGGCCTCAAAAGAGGTAAGGGTCACCGACAAAACTAAACCGTGGTTCAACGAGTATTTAAAACAGGCGTTTGTGGCCAAGCAAAAGGCTTATAGGAGATGGAAAAAATCAGGATTGAATGAAGACTTCAGGGACTACAAGAAAAAAAGAGCCATTTCCCTGAAAAAGAAACGACATTCACGCTACGAAGAAACGACATTCACGCTTCGACATTCGAAAAGAATCGTGAGCAAAAAGGCCGCTAAATTTGAAATGGAAGAAACCACATTCAGACACTGGGTTAAGGAGTGCTTTGAAAGGCTGCCAGTTGAAGGTAAAGCAAAAAATGTCCAAGGATATCAGCTGGAGAATATGGCACAACATATTTTAACGAGAAGAAGCGTTTGCGAGAATGCTTTATCCACAGTCACTATTTCTAGAGAAGATCTCATCAATGCCATAAATTCCTTGCCTACCAAATCTACGATCGGCCCTGACGAGTTTCCTATCTTTATTTTAAAAATATGCAGTGCCTATATTGTTGATGTGCTATTGCACATTTTCCAAAACATCCTGAGAGATGGAGTCTTCCCCCAGAGATAGAATCACTACTTTGTGCGACCGGTACCAAAACAGAAGAATCCTAAGGCCCCTTCAGACTTTCGACCTATATCCATCAGTTGTTCTCTTTTAAAATTTTTGAAAAAGGCATCCTTCCTGCTTTAACCCAACAGTGTTTTTCGCGCAGGCCACCCCACCTCCATACCGTAGTACCGAGACGATCCACTACTACTAATCTGTTGGAGACTCTTCAGAATGCAGTACGCATTAAATGAAAAAGCCCAAATTGACATCATATTCCTTGATATAAAGGCAGCTTTCGATAATGTGTCGTTAACTGCACTTGAAAACATATTGAAAGTTTATTTCCGCATTGAGGGCAAACTATTGCAGATCATCAAGACCATTTTGAAGCCAAGGCACCTTGTACAACACCAAGAATTCCGTGCAGAATACACCCTCACTTGGGACATCCCTCAGGGAGGAGTTTTATCAGCTTTGTTGTTTGCTGCCGCCCTGGAGCCTTTTCTGGCGCGAAATCAGAATTTTATTTCCTACGCCGATGATATTAAGTATTTTGTTGTCTCTAACGAAAGATCTCAGGTGTCCGACCTCAATTTCCATGCCATCGCTAAGCTGTATGAACTGGAGACATACCTACGCGAAATCGGTTTGTGGCTAAACTCAGACAAGTCAGCACAACTGACAATAACTAATAAGAAGATAAAAAATCAAATCAAATTATCTATTAATGGAGCACAGATTAAGAAAGTCAACTCATACACCGACTTAGGAGTGATGTGGGACGAGAGCCTTACCTTCCAAAGGCATTTTCAGAACACGAGAACAAAAACTCCCGCGGCCATATGGGCTGTAAGACAGGAAATAACTGGGATTCGAAACCAGCAGCTAGTAACCCAATATATCCAAAGATGTATCGTTCCTGTATCCTTGATGCTTCGACAATTTGGTCCTCTGCTCCAAATACTTATATCAGGAAATTTATCAGCCTGGAATACTGGTTGCTCCGGTGGTTAAATAGGATTTCCAGGAAGCCCTTCACAATTTCGAAATCCATACTGTACGCAAACTTGAACACAGCTCCGTGGATTCAGATGATCACAATACGAAACATCAGTACTCTGGCACAACTTCTGACTGGAAGTTTAGATGCCCCCCCCTCAAACTGAAAATCTGGAAGTAAGGCCCCGCCCTGGAGTCCACCTCCACAACCCTCATAGTCTCCGAAGAGCTCTCAATAACATGGACGGATTAAGGCGGATGTTTCCTGACAATACTCTGGAGCTGTTTAAAGACCTCAAAATAGACCCGGACAGGTAACTGCCATGAGAAAACTTACAGGAAGCTCACTGCAGCGGATCTGTATACGAAACTACAAATATAATGAAGAACATAAATCAAGAAAGACTTCAAGTGTCCTGGAACTCATAAAAATCTTAAATGAACGATATATTATATTTCCAAAAGACTCTTATAGGACTGAGGGTGTTCCTTAAGAATGGCAATGAGGACCGATTCATAGTTTAAATGACGATGTCATTTTTCTATGTATGTATTTTTGTTTTGTAATTTTGTAATTTTTTCTATATATATACATTGTTTTGTAATTTTGTAATTTTTTCTATGTATATACATTGTTTTGTAAATTTGTAATTTTTCTATGTATGTATATTGTTTTGTAATTTTTCTATGAATGCACGATTTCTGTATGTATGTAATTTTTCCTCTATGTTTATATATCTTATGTATTTGCTGATATTTTATCCTATGTTACACTCTAATAAGTTTAGTTGGATGTATGTATGCGCCACCCTCCTAGATAATTTCTGTACAGGGGTGTTTGTTGAATAAACTGATGATAATAATAATAATAATAAATGCACTCTTGGTGTTCGGTAGGCTGGAGTGGTGCTGATATGTTATAGGTATATTTGGGTCTAACGGCTCCTGGGATTTCTCCCATCTCCGCGTATGTACACTGTATCAGACAAGCCAGAGATTTAAAAGTATATGGGTCATGTAGTATGTAGCATGTGTGCCCTTTGTTAATCCGGCCTGTTAGCCGCCGGGCCCCTAATGGACCCGACGTTACCATACCTCGCCACGGGGAGGCCGGCTGGGTGTTATCTGTATAGTACTCTGGCGGATCCTACTTTCCTGGGATTTCAGTGGCTAGAACTTTAAAAAAAAAAAAAAAAAAAAAAAAAGTGCTCGCGGTTAGTTATTAGCGTTTGTTAGAATAATTTAGAAGCAGCTTGCAAGGGGCTATACGCTGAAATAATATTTTTTTATATGCCTAAATGGGTCGGGCAAGAAATTTTGATGTTTTGATGTAGTTAAATTTGGTCGCATAGGGCTGAAAACGCTGTGAAATTCAACACTAAAGGGGGTGGGAAGAACTGAAGATTGGAGGGAAGAAAAGGAAGTAAGGGCCGCTAGAGAGGATGGTCCCGCGATTGCAGTGGAGCAGGCCCGTGCCCCACCAGAGGAAAGAGATTTAGGGAAGGGGAGGAGTGGAGGGGCAAAGCCCCATCTCCCCCCCCACTGGAGGGGAAAGAAAGCACCGTTCAAGAGAGAAACAGTGTATGATGAATCATACACTGGATGTCCTTTAGTCCAGGTACCCAACAAGGCAAAATGGGGTTCTTCTGGTCTTCTGTGGTGTCTCTGACCGAGTTGAGTCACAGTCTTAGTTGTGTTTCCATTACTCTGGGCCATTGAGGGATGGCTGTTGTCTAGTGATTGATATTGTCCTATTCGTGGATTTATGAACTTTTGGGAAAACTCCACTCAAGGGGAGGGTAGGGTCCGTTGTCTTGTGAACAGATTTTGTGCAAAAAATGTGAAGGCTTTGTAAATCTCTTCCTCTTGCAGAACGATATCCTCCTGGTTTCGAAGAAGCAAGTGAATCTTGGTGTATATTTGACATCTGAGGTCCTCGTAGTGGTCACACTCGTAGACCAGGTGCTCCCAAGACTCCTTTTGTCCACAGGAGTACCGCGGAGTAGCTGAGATTCCAAAATCATATATGCTCAGTGGCGTAGCTACCATGTAGGCAGGCAAGACTTTTGCTTCCGAGCCTGGTGTCTTTGGCTGTCTCCTTTTTTTGCGATTTTCATTAATTAAGTAGTGGCCCGAACATGTTCTTTGTCTTCGGGCCCGGAAAAGGGTAGCTACGCTAGTATATATGCTGATATGGTTCGGGGACTTTTTTTATGGCATGCTTTGGGTTCTCTGATCACAGCTAATCAACTGCTCGATGGGAACGCCTAACTTCGTCGCCGACAAAGTACACCCCTTCATGATCACAGTGTATCCAGATAACTCCGGCATCTATAAACAAGACAACGCACGGGCCATGCCAGGTTGCTAATTGGTTTCAGGAATATGGCAATGAATTTTCGGTCTTCCCATGGCCGCCCAACTCATTTGATCTCGGACTTAATTGAGCATGTTTGGGACTGGAAAAGGATATTCGATGCTACGACCATGGAATTGACAATGTGTGGGTATTACTGGGCACATTGTGCAACGCATGGGTAGCACTACCACATGGCACCCCCTGCGACACCGTGTGGAGTCAATGCCAAGACGTGTACGGGCTGTATTACGGGCAAAAAAGATGACCCCCAAGAGGTATTAGGTAGGTGTTGCTAATACAAAGCCAACGCAGTGTCTATACTCGTCATGAAATGATGAGAAAAAAATGTTGTACGATACCAAGGCAACTCATTATGAACGTGTACTATAATAGGCTAAAACACAATTTTAACTAATGAGTGCTTTTAAGATTGATCCAACAAGCGACTTTAGGAGCTACTCACAAATTACATAACGGATTTTTTAACCTTTTGGATCCCCTCCTCCCCATTATTACATACACGTAATGAAATGCTCCAATTAAAAGTCACATTATTTGCATTTTTGCCATATTTAATTATGTGAGATCATAAGTTATGGAAGTTAAGCTCCATTTAGTTATTTCGCAATATTTTATTTCTCTGATTTTGTTGCATGTTATTTGACATGAAATTAATAAAGGACAAAGCAGAACGGGTCAAAGGTAGTAAATGTCACATCCCCCCCACCCTTTACATACTTCTGCTATACAATAATGTCTAGGAGTGGAAAACATTCTGTATATTTAATAAACGGAAAACTGTATGTCTGTCATTTTGTGAACATCATTTGGATCGAAGATCCATATGCACGATACGGTAGTAAAAGGAGCCGCCTACGTATACCTTGAACTTGAAACTGCAAACAATTCAGGTAAAGCGGACAACAGCCTTGAAATGCTTGAGCCATAAACAGGAACGTTCGTTTCATAACTACAGATAGAGTGCGCCATGCGGAGTAACTGCACAGAATCAGACACGCCTCCTTCTATCTTCAGTTCCACTTTTTTAAGCGTTGATAGCATAAAAGATAAAACCAAGCGATTATTTTTTTGATCTGCTTTTACCTTTGGTTATATTTTTTCTGTTCTTTTGTAGCCTATTATTTTATCATAATTTTTTTATTTCGCTTTCTGTGCATTAGTTTTTCCATTGATTAAAATTATGCAGCTGCTCAGTTTCCTACATAATTTATTTGTACGGCATATAATTAAAATTGTTCATTTATCGTTGGGAATTTTTATGAGCTTTTGCTCTGTGTCCGAGTTTGTTGTTCTCTGGCGAGTGGTTGTATGGTTTTATTTCCCGGAAACATTGATTTTTCATACAGAAACAAGCAAACTGACCGCAGAATACATTTAATTACAAACACATTAATACTAATGCCATAATGTATTAGTATTAATGGTATTGGCATTATAATATTATGGTATTATTTATGTGCGTGTTAAGCTGCTTTGGCACTTAACACGCGCATTAACACCTGAGAATGGATACCTAATGATTGAATATTTAAAAATACCTCTAGGTTTCTTACTGGCTTTTTGGAGAGCAACTGAAAAAAAAAGCAATTTAATTTTCTTTGTCCGACTCCATATTCACTATTTTACCTACAAAGTTCAACCGGCTGTCGCCAGGCCCGTGTGATATACACTTAGTACAGAGTGAGAGTGTGTTACATAGGCCCAATGATCGTGTTTATGTGGCACAACTAGGAACTTCTGTACATTAAACAACTGTCGCCAAAGGATACACTGCCTTTGTATATGCACAAATATATGTAGTCAATGGATGTTCGAGCATGTGCGCCCAGATTTTCTTACTGAAAGTTCCAGGCTGCTACATTTCGAACTAGGAAACATCGAGATTTGTCAGCGTCATGGAAAGCCTAGGGAGAGACTCCTTGAGAAAGTCGTTGCCAAACGCACACAAAACTTTGTTTGCTCGTTGTTTAAGCTGCACAAAAACTCACTCCGACAAAAACACACCATCAAATGACGAGCGCAGATGCTCAAATCCCCCATTGACTAAGTGGTCAGTATCCTTGTATGCTCAAGAGGTTTCAACAGCGCAGCAAACTCTTGTGGCGCTCCTGTGCAAAATTCGATTTTTGGGTACGGATTCATTACCTTTCATTAGGCTACCAAACATGGCCGGATTTAGCTGGTCACAGTGGCGCAGTAGCTCCTCAGCTCCAAAGTCGCTGGGGAGGAGGGGCCGGACTAAACACAATTATTATAAGAAGTAAAGTTTTTTAGCCTTTAATATTTAGGTAGTCTGGGGTCCCAGGGGTATTAGACTATATAAAGAAAACTGCTTAGCATTCCTCAAATTTCGCAACTTTGTAGTCCAGGAAAAGATCACAGTGAACTTTTTAGAATGCAATTATTGGGAACATGAATAGCAACATGAACGAAGATTCACCATTCGCCAGAACGAAAACCTATGCAGCAATGTGGCTACTGAGCCGAGAGCTCGCAGAAATACATGACGCGCAGCTTATTTGTTCAAAGTTACCTTTATCCTACAACGTTATATTTTTCCATCATCCTCATCATCCGGTCATTAGTGCCCAAAACCCACTAAGTATTGGATCCTTAAATGGCTTAATGAATAAGGGGGAGGAAGAATACCATTTCTAGATCGGCGCTATACTCGAATTTAGACGTGATGCCTTGGAAACAGCAGATTTCTGCCCAAAATATCCTAACGCTAACTAAACTTATAACCACAGTTGATTCACCGATACCCCCAAAATCAACGATATCGTCAGGACTCCCAGGACGCTACTGAGCTGACCCCCAGCTTCCTCTTCAAGCGGGCCTAGACAATCTAGGTCGCCTAAATAACATGTTTCCAGGAAACACAATCCAGCGATTGACCTAGACATGTTCTGTGAATCGAAAGTATATAGATCAGAGAACCTGCAGGAAACCTTCATGTGGATGGAGCTATGACATCTACTACCCAGTGAAAAAGTCCGAGAAACCAAGATACTGAGGAGTGTCAAAGTTCGCCTCTTACTCCTGCTGCTAAATTTATACCTAAAGTTGTAAATTTGTTTGCTGTTAAATCTGCTACCTAAATTTATAAATATTTCTTATCTATGGCAGTTAATTGTGTGACCTGACCTTGTTAAATATACTGTTTGTGAAAAATTGATTTATATGTTTTAGGAGATTGTATATAATATAAATAATTAGTCGTATGATTAATCGCCCTTCTGGCTGAATGACCATGTAAAGGGGACAGACCATATTTATTTGTTCAATTAACTGAGTTTAATAATAAAACATACTGTCGAGAACAAGCCGTATAACCTTATAAACTCTGAGAGCTATAAATGAGATTTGATGGACTGCTGTGAGTGGCAATCCATGTTGTTGTTGGTTGAGTTTTAGGACCATTGGCCTGTTTTAGAACAAAGCCCATGTTGCTCCGTGTATACTATATGCAAATTTCCTGTGTTCTGAAGTCGATTTTCTGTTTGCTGGGTGGAAAACCCGAGTTTACGGAAGTAAAAACCATGCTACCCTCGCCTGAGTCCCACTAACTCAGCCACGTTGTGAAAAAGACCTATAAAAATTACTCTCGTCATCGAAGGGATTTGCACACCCACCAGAAAATGTTCACCAGCTGAAGATGGCGCTGACAGAGGAATGGACGATGTTACCGCAAGAACTTGTCAACAACATTGTTCTAAGTATGGACAGGCGGTTCAAAGCCTGCATCGACATTAGGGGTGGCCATATCTCCTACTGAGGACCACCTCTTCCCTTTGTTCCATCTTTGGCAGTGATGCATCTGTATCATGGCAGCCAGTGCTATGTTGCCATTTTTGAATAAAGTCTCTCTGTACCGTTTTGCATCCGTTGTTGTGTCGATGTTATATCCTTCATTTCTATAACCCACGATGTTCCTTTGGTATGCTTTTCCCATATCCAGGCCACTCCTATGAGAAGCTACAAGTGAAAACCTGACTGGTCCTTAAATTTTGCACACCAGTATATATATCCTTGGCGTATTTCAATGTCCTCAATATCTTCACAACCCACAATGTGCATAATAAATAATCTTTATTGATGCTTTTTTAAATTTATTTATTATGTGTAGACAGTCCTGGCCAGACTGTGGCAACCCGTCGTGTTTTTTTATGAAGATACTGTACCCAACACGGCCAATCAATGTGATTAAAAAATATATATACAGTAACATCATATCTTGCCTGCCCATCTGTATTATGTCATTAAACTGCGTATTGATATCTGGTCGATTTGTCTATATTTGTCTATATTACGAAAAACGTGAGTTTCGGGGGAAGGAGACCTTACAACCCACGCCTGAGACCCACTAACTTAGCTACGGAATGAAAAAAGCCCATAATATTTCCTCGCGCGTAAGGAGGATGGTAATTATAACCACTCTGCTATTCGTACAGACAATCAATATTATAGCCTATGAATACCGTAGTGTCATGTTAGGTTGTGTTTGTGTTTGTGTTGGGTGATCGGCGTCTTAACCCAGTGAATAGCAGAGTATGCCACCCACTTGTTTCCGTCCCTGCCTCTTGGATGCCGACCAGTCTACAGTAAAGATCAAGATAAAGATGCAGTGATAGCTCTCATACTGTTAACCACGGAAGCAGTCATAAAAAAAAATCCAGTAAAGAACAGGTAACAGAACACACGTAACCTTAGTTGCTTTGGCACGCGTGTAATACACACACAAGTCCAGGTTAAGAATACCCCGAAAAGTTCATTGCGTATTCAATACCATGCTACTTATAAAACCGTTTCGCTGTATTGAAGAAAAGAAGCATGATGAAAGTTGAGGGTCACGTTACATAAGCCTAAAGAGAAATAAACATGTAAAAATAAATATAGCTCGCATTATAAAAATCTGAACAGCTTCGTACGCGAGAGCAGTAGTAATTTGCATCTGGTCGTACAAGTCAGTGATAAAGTAGCAGTTATGGGGCGTAGTAAAGATAGCGCGGAATTTCAAAAGGGCACGATTGTTGGAGTTTATGCGTCGGGTGTTTACATATCAGAAACGGCACGTTTTGTCCATTGCTCATGGTAATGGGCAGAATGGCTTACCTCCTAGCGGTGTGTACAGGCATCATGGTGTCCCATTAGGGGTCCTGCGGCCAAAAGCAAGACCACAACAACAGAACCCAACATAATACTTCTAATATACAACACACAATACTTTTGTCTGGCTTTTACAGAGTAATGTATACTTCACAAGAGTACTTATGACGCAGTTGCGGGAAACCACTGGTGGCACACTTTCCCCAAACACTGTACACTATGGTACAGATTCTACGCTAGGTGGCGGAGATGACAACAGTGTGATTATCGTGCTCCGTATTTTTTGATATTTTCAGTTTAATTATGAGTCATGTACGAGCTATATTTAGTATTAATCGAAAGTTCAGAAGTGCCTCTATCTAAATATACCAACTAAGGAAGAAATGCACAGTCAGGTAAATTATGATTATTGTTTTTTGGTCTCATGCATGCTATATGTGGTACAGCTATAGATAAGTTTTCTTGTCTGCGGAAAGTTCAACTACTCAGCTTTCCCCACCACTAATCCTCTCTCAAGGTCGCTCCTTACATTAAGGCTCCAATTAAACCGTAACTGGGTGTGGAGTGTATAGCTCTCCCCACTACCGCACCTTTCATCGAGAAATAAGTGAAATATCTGGCCAACGCTCCAGATTTAAGTAAAACATATAAGTAACGCATCTACGGTCTCAATCGTTACAAATATGGAAAAGAAACCATCTGATATGACGGAGCAAGTATGCGGCATTTGTAACGTTGTAAATAAATACGCCATTAAATGCTCGCGATGTGGCAGCGTCATTGGGAGCTGCTGTTCCCAAGTTGACATCGTGCGCTTAAATCAAAGCAGACGAAAGAAGTTCCTTTGCTCAAAATGCAGGTCACACAACGAGAACAATAGCGCAGAACAACGGGAAGAAATAAATGCAGCAGAATCTCACGTCATAGACAACGATGACTCAGAAAGTGAGGAACCTTCCCCACAGGTTTCCGACAACCTCGCAGTAACGGAGCTGAACGGGAACCTTAGTGGCTCATTAATTGATATCTTAGGTTGTGACGCATGCCCAGACGATTGCGCGCACAAGAAAACATATGATGATGATGGAAATGATACTCTTGACTACATTAAAGAAATAGGCTGTAGTGGGGCTCGGAATGATCAAGAAAGACAAACAGGTCAGGATTACTTTAAGCATGAGTCTCAAATGCTAAAAGAGTTACTCGAGGAACTCCTTCTTCCAATCCACAAAACTCTGCAAGGAATCAAAGAAGAAAACCATGAACTGCATGAACAGAATAGAACTTTAATAGCCAAACAGAAACTAATTGATGATAAATTAGACACAGTCCTAACTCAACTACATGCAATTAACGGAACAATCGGACGAAATATCCCGATACTCGAAAACCCACAGGCTTGCCCAGCTGGCACCTCGAAAGTTGCAAGAGGGAAACCGATGGAGAACTCGCACATTAAATCACAACGGACGACTACCCTCAAATTTAGGGCAGAGTTGCAAGATGCTGATCCCTGCAAAGAGCAGCCACCTCCTCAAAATTTTGATAATTCAAAAAACCAATCCTCCAATAAAAGGTATGCACAAATGCACAGGTCGGAAAACGGTCCAGCGACCGCTATCCCCAGCTCTACTTCTTCTGCAAACCAAGACCGCAATAAAAAGAAATCAACCCCTCCATCGGAGCCAAACATGAACCAGAAACCTACTTTTGCTCAGGTTGTTTCTCTGCCGACAAAATCGGCCCCTCAAAATTCCACTAAAAAGGACCCCCCTCACCTAAATGCCCATCAGCAACAACATGCCATACGGACAAATGGCGATCCTACTGATCATCCTCCAACATCCCAGCCATCTGATTATCACCCTTGTCTTGCAGAAAGATACAGCATCACCTCAGTTCAAACAAGAGGAAAGCTATTTGTCTCGCGGATTGAACCCAGTATCACACCGAGCGTCATTAAAGAAATGTGCGTAGAGGGGATGGGTATTGACGTGGAAGTACGACAAGTACGAACAAGACATCCAGCATATTCCTCCTTCACTATCTCATGCCCTATTAATTGTGAAGCACGATTACTAGACAAAACCATTTGGCCCACTGGCACCCTGGTTAAACGCTTCAGGGAACGTGCTTCGAGGCTCTCAACCAGGGTTGCTCAGTAGCAATTAAGGAATTCCTCATCAGACTCGAAAGAAAATATGCAAGTCTCTCTTTACCTTCAAAATGTGCGCAGCATAGCCAATAAACTTCACACTTTGCAGAACCTTCTATTAAGCTCCGAATATGAATTCATCTGCCAGACAGAAACCTGGCTTCATAATAATAGACAGCTAGATGCTCTGGCTGACAATTTTGGTTTTAAATGCGTTACAAGAGGAAGAGAAAACAAAAGAGGAGGAGGAGTAATGATACTCTATAAGAATAATTTCTCTGTAACTAAAAACCAAGAGTCACACTCGGAAAATTTTGAAGCCGTCTCAGCAACCTTCAGAGAAGGTACAAAGAATGTACAAATTTGTATTATATACCTTCCACCCAACCATGACAGCGAAGCCAGAAATGAACTCCTTACTTGGCTCGTTGCAAACTTGAACCCAAATGTAGAATCTATTGTGATGGGAGATTTGAACATGCCTCTTCCTAGGTACAAAGATTGCAAAGAGCGAATTGGATGATACTATGGAAACCCTCTCGATGAAACAACTTGAAACGCCCCTCACAAGAGGCACACAGCGCCTTGACCTGGTATACTATAATGCTCTAGACATCACATTAACTGACAGTACGACTCGCTTCGCTTCGGATCACATCCCTCTCTCAATCCAAGTCAACCTGAGAAGTCAAGCTTGTAGACAAAAAGAGAACTGGAAGAGGGAAAATAACGCTGATGTTATCTTCTCAACCAAGTATATAAAACCAGACGTAGTTTTGAAACAGCTCGCGAATTTCAACTGGCAAAATCTCTTCCAACTCCCCGTAGACGATGCCTTAGAAGCACTTTCGGATACCCTTCACTTTATTGCTCTTGAGGGCGCATCAAAACACATAAAAATTTCCCAGCGAGCAAATTCCTGGTTTAGTCCACAAGTAAAATATGCTTTTAAAAAGAAGCAAAAACTGTTCAGAAAATGGAAAAAAACTGAACACCCACCTGATTATATTCGATATAAAGAAGCTAGAGCGCGGTTCATTCGATTGAAACGTCAAGCTCACTATGACATGGTGCGATCACAGTTAAAGAAAGGAAGCAGGATATATAATAAGAAAAGGCGTACGGATATAATGCCGGAGCACATCTTCTCAGAATGGACCCAAGCCACCTTTGGAACTCCTCTAGCAGAAAATCAAGTTGAAAGTGAAGTCAACACAGAGAAAATCCGTGAAGCAATTAGCAAACTGAAGACAGAGTTCTATCCTGAACTGTCTCAAATCAGTATCGCTAGAGATGACATTAAAGCCGCTGTGAATAGCCTCAAGAATAAAGCCACAATTGGGCCTGATTAATTCCCACTCTTCATGATTAAGATCAGCAGTGTATACATAATAGATCTGCTCCTTCACATTTTCCACAAAATTTTAAGTGAAAACCACTTTCCGAAGATATGGAATACGTATTTCGTTAAACCTGTTCCCAAAAATAGCAATCCTAAATCCGCCAAAGACTACAGGCGTATTGCAATTGGATGTTCGTTTCAAAAAATATTTGAGAAATCCATTTTAAATACCATCAACCATCACTGCTTCGGGCATAGACCGGAGTACCTTCATTCAGTGATCCCACAAAGATCTACTACCACCAATCTCATGGAGACTATTTCGAATACGACACGCCCTTAACTTCAGACAGCAATTAGACATTGTCTTCTTAGACGTTGCATCCGCTTTCGACAGAATATCCATCTCGGCTATTACTATCATCTTGGAGGAATATTTCCATATAACTGGGCACGTATTAGCTATAATAACGAGTTCTTTGAGGGAGAGACACATCACTGCCATAAATGGAACTTCCAAAGAGACCTTCCAAGTCAACAGGGGAGTCCCACAAGGTGGTGTCCTCTCTGCTGCTCTCTTCGCAACAGCACTGCATCCCTTCCTGACCCAAAATCAAAAGCAATTTGTCGTATATGCAGACGACTTGAAATATTTCGTCACCTCGAATGACCAAAACACATCTTTACAATGCAACAACGAAGCAAACTCCAAAATCGCCGAGTTGCAAGAATACCTTAATTGCATGGGGCTCCGACTAAATGAACACAAGACAGCCCAAATTGTTTTCACCAACAAGGTATTAAAAAACCACATATCAATACGCGTAAATGGCAGTGTGGTCAAAAAAGTCAGGACACATATTGATCTTGGTCTGAAATGGGACGAAAACCTAAACTTCACACCCCATTTCGGACATGTAAAGAAGAAAACTTACGCAGCGCTATGGACCTCCAGACAAGAACTAGTAGGTATCAGGAACCCTGACCTTGTTAAACAATATATTTTAAGATGCGTCATCCCCATCCCTCTCTACGCATCTCAGATTTGGTCTTCTGCCCCAGTTGCTACCATCAAGGCTTTCCTGGGTTTAGAGTACTGGATGCTGAGATGGTTAAACAGGATCACTACGAAGCCATTTACAATCTCAAGAACCATTTTATATGCCAACTTGGATGTCACGCCTTGGTCTCACATTATTGTCACCAAGAACATCCTCACGCTTGCAAAACTACTGACCGGAAGAGTCGACTCGCCGAAAACTGACCACCTGCTGACTCGGCCCCACATGACGCAAAGGTGGGCGAATAGATCAACATCCCTTCCAATCAGTAGCGCGCTCACACAGCTGGAAAGCCTTCGGCGATTTTTTCCTTTGAACACTATTAAAATGTTCAACGATCTTCAAGCAAACCCAGAAAGGCTTTGCGCAGAGAAGAGATACAGGACCGAAGTGTTTCAAAAGGCATTACTCCACCTATAAATGTTGAGTGATGCCGACAGAGGGAAACAAAAGAGAATGCAGGAAATGAAGAAAATGAACTGGTCGGGACTGTTTTTGCTCCTGTTATGTTTATATTGGACGTCTTGTCTTTCTGTGAACTCGCTGTAAATAGTGCTGTAGATGTGAACATTCTTTAATTCCTTGTAAAATTGTAAATTATGCTTGTGCTCTCTTTCTATCTGCCTGTCATGTAAAATAAGGCAATGATGTGTATAATCTAATTAATCAGACAATGTATGATTTAGAAAATGTATAATTTAGACATTGTATAATTTGTATAATTTATAAAGACTGATTTGTATAAATTATAAATAGATAATTATGTATATAAATTATATTTGTATATATGAATGTGCACCCCCTGGTTAATAGCTGTAAGCGGGTGTCTCTTAGGAGAAAATAAAGATAATAATAATAATAAAATAATAAATATGGTTCATTGTAGTAAAGGTGTACAAAGAATGATGTCAAACGGGTCAAGCCACCTCCCGCCGACAGAACTGTAAAGGATTATACAAGGTGGATGTTCGTGGTGAGCGAAGGGTGCAGCGCGTTGTACGGGCTCAAGGGCAAGTCACTGTGCGACAGTTTACATCGCAATACAATACGGAAATTCAAGACACTAAATGGCGATGCGCTGCACACTCAGACGTATGGGGTTCCACAAAACACGACCCAAGAGACACCCTCTCCTCACCGCTGATTATCGTCGATAGTTGATGCTGTGCTGTCAACAACAGGCTGGTTGGACACTGGAGGACTGGAAACGAATATGCTGGTCGGATGAGTCCAGATACCTGGTACAACACGCCAACAAACACCTTCGTGTGTGCCGCAAGCAACACGAGTCCACAGACCCTTCATGGATGGTGTCCACTATTCAGGCATGTGGTGTTTGATTAATATGGGTTGTTTTGCTGGCAAGGACTAGGACCACTGGTGCGTATGGACTAGTCAGATCCACCGCCAACTCTCAGGGCTATACTAGATGAGCGCTCGAAGCGCGGCGTCAGCGACGCCTTCCAACGCCCAGTTTTACAGGAAGCAGAGGGTAAAAGCATGCAAACTAGATGAACACTTCGAACGCTGCGTAGGACGTCGTAAGCTGGCGTAAAACGCCTGCCAACGCCTTTGGACGCGTTACAAGCGCGTACGCTTTGGCGTTTGCATACCATGATTCTCCCCGTGCATGGGGTGGTTGGCCTTAATTGGTTTGTTTGTTATACTTTGGGGAAGACGACGTTTGACACAAAGGAATTTATTTGTGAGATGGAAAGGCGGCCTCCCTTACAACATGTCATTAAAAGACTACTCCAGCAAAGAAATAAAGGCAAAATGTTGTACTGAAATTGGAAAATAAGTGTTCCGAACTGGGATGAACTATGTAATGATGAGAAGAATCAGAAAGCTCAGTTCTGAACATTATATTTATTGTAAATATTACTTCTATTTTAATACTGTTTCATTAGTCTGGGTTATCTGTGTATGGAATCACGAATGTACATAATTTAAGTTAATAAAGAACCTTATTATGATTTTTCACGATGTACTGGCTATAAAATCCGGAATAATTCACGGGGAAATCCTGATATCTCCTCTTTAAATCGCCTAACTACGGTTCCGATTGAAGAGGATTGCAGAAATTTTTACAATCATTACCGGCCTCGAACCGAGACTTCTCCAACGAGTGACGAAACCACTATACTGGCACGGAGGGAACCTATTCAAGAAACCAAACGCATTCGAAGTTTTGTTTAACAAACTTCTGCATTCTAATTTGTTCATAATTTTAGAAAAAAAAAATTTTTTTTTATATATATCATTTTTACTCTATTCTAAAATCACAAGTAGTGTTTTAGCTTTCCATTTTTGAATAAAGAATTAATATTAGATTTCAGAATTTTAATTTAGTATATTTGAAATTTGATAGTTACTTCAGTTACTTATTAATGTTCTGATAGATGTAACAATTCCTAGTTACGTAACTATTTATTTTTTATTTTTTTATTTTTTTCAATTTTCCAGTAACCCAGTGTGTAATGATACATGACTTCGGATCCATCCACATTTGCTCAGGAGTCTTCCAGCATCTCAGCAACGCAGGAAGATGGTGTTACTGAACCGTCTCAGCTACAGTCTCCATCGCCAAACCTTAATCAAGCAAATGACGAATGCACCAACGCGTCCCTCTTACTAATAGAGAGCTCTGATACACCAGAATACAAAAACGAGGAGAACGCATACTTGTATATCATTTTTGTACTGATGTGCTACGCTAGCAGCATTGTCGTCATGATGATCAAATACATCCGTCAAGAGCGAGAGGCAACAAAATTGAAATATTATTACGAGGAATTTGTTCAAAGAGAGAGGTTTAAGGAAATGAGTCGTTTTGGATATCACAGGTATGTGAAGGCAGGTCCCCCGCCATACCTAGAAAATCAGGTATCCGAAGATTCTCACCAGGATGGAGAAATCAGTCCGGATACAGAGGAACTGTCAACTTCCGTGACTTCTGTGTGATCTTTCCATAAACAAATTTAAATTCTATTTCATAATGATAAGAAGTTTAAACCAGTATGAAGAACATCTAATCATACTTTAAGTTGGCCTGTCTATTCATCACAGTTTCTTACTTTTAAATGTTTCTAGTATAGTTAATTAATCTGTAGGTTACATATCCTACTGGATAATATTTTCTTCCATTCTGCACATGAACCACAAATCATTTAACGAACTTTGCAATATCCGATCCCATTAACACATTTTAACTTTTTAAACTGTGATTGGACTTTTTGAACATTTTGGCTTGGACATTAATTGTCAAAAAGGCTTTTGACACCATGATTTTTTAGTGAGTCAATTGTAATAACACTGTAACAGCTCAAAAGTGATCACGAGCAATTTATATGCGGAAAACAACCATTCCGTTGCATTTTCAGATACCTATAAATTTTTGTGTTCTCCATCCTACGGTTATGTTTTTGATGGGGCACCCTACCAGAAAGTTTGATTTTTTTTTTTTGTAAAAAAGATGCACAATTTTAAGAGAATTTAAATGAGAAGTTCTAAATGGGAATTAAGAATATATTTCAAATTACTATTTAGAGGTTAAGTGGAATTTTAAGGAATTGTAAACTTTTTCGCATTTAAATCTTGTAATAAGGTCATTTGGGTAACTACTCTTTACTGAGAATATATTCCTTTTATGCATTATATAATTATCTGTTTCTCAAGAAAAGAGATTTAAGGGTGTCATGTTTTTAATTTATTCAATTATTGGTAATGGAGATTGGAAAAAATTAAATTCCAAAACAAATTACTTAAATTAATACTGCTAAAGTTAGTTTTAAAAAAAATGACAAAAAGCGCTTATTTTTACATTCTTTTAAAATTTTATCAATAGAAGAGAAAAATTAATCAATAAACCAGGGCTTCCCAACCTTTTTCAAGCACGAAATTTCAGTCCTTCTAAACAAAAGTTCTCTAAGCATTAAGCAATGAAATACAACTTTCTCCTCCTATTTTACACTCCTTTAGTACAATGTCGGGAAGTAAAATATCAGATATGCCTTTCGGAAGAGGAAAGAAAAATATATAAGCACAAAACTAGTTTGTGACTCCTGGATTGATCTTTGCACTAAACCTTAAGTGAAAAATTAGAAATCAATACTATTTGTCTATTTACATTTTATTTTTTAATTATATTCATTTATTTCGATAAACCTGAACGCAGTTATTAATGAACTACTTCTTAAATTACCGATTTTTTAAAATTATTTTCATACTTCTTAGATTCAAGGTCCTTCCATTGATTGGAATATTACATACGTTCAACCGCAGTGTTGACGAAAGGTTTGTGACTTTTTTTTTTATTAGAATTATTTTCAGTCTTGGATACCTCACTGGTGTCGTATGTAAGACGACTATTTCACTGTTAATCTTTAATCACTATTTTAAATTTACAGAATAATCATCTAAAAATCAGGCTCCAAAAGGCCATCTATCACTTATTAAGTTGCACAGTTTCCATTTTAACTAAAGTTTTACTTTGAAATTGCATAAATTTTATTGAATTAAAATGAAAATAAAGTAGAAAAGTGTCTTTACTTTCACAAAGTTACACTTGCATAGTCACAGAATTAGAGGTAATGAGCATGCATAGTTGGTCTGGGTTAAAATTTTACTGAAGCTGATCTATTTTTAATAATAACATTTGACAGATAATTTAACAATTTTTCTTACATTATAAAAACCAACATTATTTATTAGTCTACTGAAAAAAAAAAAAAAAACTCCTGATAATCAACTAATAATGTAGCAATTTACCTACACTTTATATTGTTTGATCAATGTTTGTTTTTACTTCATTTCACTGCTCCAAGTGCATTTCATTAGTTTCTCAGTTAAAACTGTTGATGACGTGAAAACTATATGAATTCAGTTCGATTGGTTCGTTAGCAGCGAGTGAGAGACATTGGAATTTTCGATGAAAAATCTTACCATAGTCTCATGAAACCAACTAACTCGGTAATGGCAATTTTCAACTGTTTTGGTATTACTGTTGGCATAGGGAAAATGATTCAAGGAAGCCAGGTTCATTTAGCAACAGAAAAATAAAAATAATTATGATGCACATCATAGTTAACTGTTTTCATCCTTCTAGGTTATCCGACAATCTCTTCCCTAAATTAACAAAAGCTCTCCATTTCCTTAAGATTAAGTAACAGTATGTACCAATAGTTAATTACTGTTCGATTAGAAAGATAATTTTTTGGCACTGTTGATTTTTTTTTTTTTTTTTTTTTTTTACTACGTATCTTCTCTGATTACACTTGTTTCATCAACATAGCAACGCCAGTATCTCTGCAGCCTAGAATTCTTTAGGGCAGCTTCATAGCTACTGAAGAATACAGATGCCTGCACTGCCACTTTGATGAACTTCTGTTCTCCCAGAAATTTTGAACAGTCCGAAGAGGTGGAAATCTGAAGAGACACTTCTACATTCGAAATGGGTTCATCTCCCTTTATATCTACCAGCTCACAGTGTCAGTTGTACAGCTCCACAACTGGCTCAAAGCTCTTTTGAGCCAGTTATGGAGTAACATTGTGTGTTTTATTCTAACCTTTATCGTTGGTGTTCAACACCAGCGTAATCGTTAGAATAAAAATTAATTGAAGTTAATGATTCGTTAGTACCGAGTATTAAGAGCAGGAGTAAAGAAAAGAGGAAAGGATGTTCGATTCCCCCCGGCATTACGATGTGGATCTGGAGGAAAATTCCAGGCCCCTTATACGGAAAATACGACCTGGCCTAGTGAGTCATTTTTTGCAGGACCCGTTTTGACTTTTGAAGTTCCTGATTAAGGGTTGGTAAGCCAGAAGACACTTGGTTAGCTGGGAGAGGATAGTTAAGAGGGGGATTTATTTTTGCAGCAAAAAAACTAAGGCTTTGAGGTGTGTGCACATAACGGTTGTAAATTGTACGTATTGTTCTGTTGTCAGTTTTTATTGTTTTCTTGAAAAATTGAGTTACCCAAGGGGGTCCTTCACCCACTGATAAAAAATTCCTCCGATCATAATGGGATTCGAACCAAGTCATTTTCCACACGGTATGACATGGCAGCCATCCTAATTACTGTGCTACCAGGAAGGGGGTTTGTGTGGAGACCATATATAAAGAAAATTATGTACGTTTTCCTCAATTTCTGGTTTCTATGAGATACACCGAATTGTCGCCTTACTGGATACCTTGAACTCCTCGTACTCGCTGAAATGTCTTTCACCAAGTTGTACGCCGTATAGTCATACATTGAAATGTCGCACACAGGGAATTGTCATACACCCAATTGGCATGATCCCTTCTAATTAATTTATGAAAATTTTATAAACTAATATGTCGCATGTAAATTTAACTCTTAAACTACAGAAGTACTGATTTCTGACACTAACACAGACGACTATCTGTTTCTCTTTTATGTTACACATGCTGGAGTGAAAAACTAATGACGTGTTTACTAACTACCTGCTGAAAAGAATGTCTAAAATAGAAAATTAACTAAATATATCATTAATTTGTATCATTTTCAAGGTGATCCCAAAAAAGTATAAAGTCAATCACTTCCTTCTTAATGCAATTTTTATTTAGTAAAATATCAAAATACGAACAATAAATTATGCGAGTACTGGAAGAGCGAAGAAATCCACTTTGATTATATTTTTAAAAATATACATTTCTTAGTAAAATGAAATGGAAAAAAAAAGGCAGGAAGTTTATAGAGATAGTGCACAGTCCCTGTAGATTTTTTGTTTACAGTCCGGATTATTGAGTGCACTGCGTTCCGATTCTATGGATCTTGGTCGAGAATTCATTTCTTTGCCGATAAAATGGCGAAAATATCACAAAAATATTTAAATAATTATTTAAAATTCCTAACGCCCACTTCTCTCACAGACTGATTTATAGCTGATGCTCATACTTGCATTACTCTAACTTCTTTAAACGATATAGCCCAATGCCATTTAAAGGTACTAAAGGCTTTTTAATTAAAAAAAAAAAACACTATCCAATGAACAGCGAGAGTGATGATTAAAATTAGGTTTAATGAAAGACAATGGAGTAGATTGGGAGTTTCTTTATTAGTCGTGTACTAAAATGATGAAGATAAAACCATCCTAAAATCTTACTGGAATCTTTAGAGATCCTCACCTCAACTGCTATACTGTTGGCAAGTTAAATTATATAACAATTTCATTAAATATAGAATTAAAGTAAATTACGATTATAACAATTGAAGACATAAGATGAACTGATATTTTACGTTCTTACAATGAAACTACGCGTATTTACATTAGCAATATTGAATGAATATTATTTAATGAATTCATATCAAATCATATGATATACTTTTATCGAGTAGCTAATAACAAAAATGTTTTTAATTTCTTTTTTATCCTATTTCCACGAGCACAAAATATACATATTGTGACTGGAAGCTTCCTGTAATGTGCTTTTTTTTTTTTTTTTTTTTTAAATAGGCAACTACAACTCTAAACATTGGAAGGCAGTCTAAACTTCTTAAGGCACTACAATTCTTTTTTTTTTTTTTTTTTTTTTTATAAAGCAGAAGGTTACCAATAAATCTAAGAGGCTTTGATTAAAATGTTGGCTCTTCAATCATAGTCATGAACAAAACCTAATTATGAAATCTATTATTCCCACAAACTTGTATAATGGCCGCAACAGCTTCATTCGAAGGCACCGCCTTATGAAAATATTGAACATCGATGTCCCAAATGATCATGGTATACTTACTTGAAGTTATAAAATTCCAGCTGCGGTTGTTGTGAGGTTAAAATACAAAAATATTACTGTAAAGTAAAAATATCATATACAATTGAATTTATAATAATAATCATTATTTTCTATACAAAACTGCAAGTAAGTCGTGTACCTTGTTTTGTCGTTTAAAATCTTCATTCAAAGAAAGAAGTGCGATGTAAAAACATTGTCAATTAGAACTTTCAGTCTTAAAATAAAGAATGGCAATGAGTATAATGTAAAATGGGGACTATTTAAACTGCATTACGATGTGTCACCAGTGTTTCAGAACTTGTTCAGTCCCGAAACTTGGATTTAATAAAAGAAGGCAATGGCACGAGATGTAGAAGAACATTGAGTAACCACATTCCACCTACAAAGACGAAACAAATCCCAAAGTTCATCCAATATGGCGTATCGTCTTCGTATCTTTCTATAAATCCGGGATAGCGTTGTGAGAGATAGTGTTTACCATCAATAAACACACAAAGACCAGGATAATTCTGTGGGCATGGGTAAGACGTAGTTCCATTCAAATAGGGAGCTTTCGACAGATTGTCGTTCTTGAAGAATTCATTTACATTGAGGAATTCCCCTGCGTAGCGATAGATTATGCCATAACTGATATAGGATAACCATTCAGGTAGAGCAACAAGGGATCTAAAAGAAACAAAAACATATTATATCTTTAAAATTTCATAATACTAATTGCAATAACAATTATGAAAGATTAACGTTTACGTCTATGATTTTTCTCAGTTGAATAAAAATTAAAATGTATTTCTCAATTTTTTCCCCTGGAAATAGCGATCATTAGCAGCCACAAATTATGGGGCAAATTGCAGTGAGGCCAACTTGTAACAGTAAATCCATTTTTTTTTTTTTAACTATGTTCCAGAAAAAAATCGCTGGAATTTTCAGGACCATGGATACCTGAGATTTACTTCAAAGAACTAAAATTATGGATCTTCATATCAAAAATGTTTCCATTACTCCTGTTCAATGAGTATCCAAGACAGAGGATTGTAAGTTGAGACACAATACTCTCTTGAATTCATAATAAGCAGGTATAATGGAACTATTAGTTGGATAATAAGACTTGTTGAGCGGTTCCCCACAGAAAGAAGTGTGTAAAAAAAAAATGTCACTGTTAGCTTCCAATTAAAACAACAGAAACAATTGTAAGAATGTTTCGTTAAAGTAAGAAGAATCTTACACTTGCATCTGCAACTGTTTATTTATAAATTCAGCACTCGAAAATGATATTTTAATTATTACAAGTCAAATAGAATTGCTGTATATAAACTGATGAATAATCTCGATTATTCAGAAAGAGAAGGGAATCTAAATCGTGCTAGTCTCTCTCTCTCTCTCTCACACACGCCTCTTTTTTATTTTTTTATTTTATTTAGGGTGACTTGAAACAAGCCAGTAACATAATAAAAGACACAGTAGATTTCTTACTCCAAGTGTTTGCGTTTGTGTATATATTTGCTTTCAGAAAAGATCAAATAGCAAAAAGATTTGAAATTTAAAATTTTTATATTTTAAAGATTAGAAAAGGTCTGCCACAAGTTAATGTCTGAATGTTAAAGTTAATGTTAAAGTTCTGCCGCATATATACCGACAGTAAAAGATGTATATAATTAAGTCGACTGTATAAAATAAATTAATCTATAAGATGCATACAAATAATTTTGGACCACTGGTTTATTTAAAGAAAATAAATGAACACGGAACATTCCCCATTGGGCCTATAACCATGGAAGAAAGGAAAACCAGAATAAAAAAGTAACGAATATTTTTGTTGTTCTTTTATTAATGGTAAAGTCGGTCACAGACAAAAACTCATTGGTGTTATTGTTGAAAGTTTAATTTTGCATATTCTTCTCTTTGTGCAGTAATTGGTAGCATCAACAGGTTTTTTTTTTTTTTTTTTTTTTTTAATGTCAACTCTGTTACTCTTTGGAATGCTTTTAACTTTCGCAGCAAAGGCGAGCATTGCAGTTTCTGACATATCCTTAGTTGCTATTCATCTTGGTGGATGCAGCATTAGCATTTCTTCGACCTTGTCTTGCATGTTTTGGTTTTAAAGTTTAAGGAATTTGCTGGTAGTCAAATCTTTACCACGCAAATCGAATGAAATCGACCACAAACTTTTCGAAGATTGCCCAAACTAACATATTTTGTAATCTCACTATATTTCTTTGTATATCATGAGCTGGCTCTTCCGATCCAAGGTAATTTTGAATACAACCAGGCCACAGTTTTCTCGAAGCTTCCTAAATACTTCCTGGACCGCCGCTTTGCGTCGGTACCAGGACCGAATTTAGACATGAAGCGACCCTAAAATGTACAATTAGATTTTTATCCTTACAAAAGGATATGGCGATCCCCAAGCAAAGGCTTTTGCCTAAATCTGGCAATGGGCGTTACGCTTTGTAATATTTCTGGAAAACTGATAGTATTTTAAGGCTGTTTCTGGAAATTACCTTCAAGGTGTCCTTTACCGCGAAGTGAGGAACGTCGCAAACCGAACGATGGTGGAAAATTTTAATTCGTTATAAAGAAATGTCGTTGAGCGAGGTATACCTGCAGTGCATATTTCTCAAATTAAGTCGACTTTGTTACTCATTGGAAAAAACACGATTGGATCGCTTGGATTGATTTTGATTGCAATGACGAACTGGAGAGTTCCTCCGGTCCGCGACAGGAGTAGAAGCTCACCTTTTTCCCTAAACAGGAAAGCCTGCTATCATCTGCACTTCTATGGAGGCAATGCTAGTGAAAGAATGAATGCGTTGATTTATCTTAAACCTTGAATAAGTCCAAAGACAAGTAAGAGTCATATGTTGTAATGATCCTCAATTCCGGTCCAGGGATCGAGGAAGAACAAGAAAATCAAAAAGGATTCCATTGTTTGATGGCAATTGTAAATTTGAGGAGAACATGGAAAAACGTGAGACAATCAAGCAGGCATTTTCCATTTATTTATACTCACAAATTTATATACAAATTAATTTATCATTAATTTATATACAAAACTTACAGAGAAGATTAATATACAATTTTATATACATTTACATTCTCATTATACATATATATGATGTCATGCTACATGTGACCTCCTGGTGCATTGTGTGCTTGTGTTCTGGTATCGAAGGTTACTCCTAGGCAAAAGCCCATCTCCACCTAGTTCGTCATTAATGGCGTAGAACCTCTATGAAACTGGTAAAGTGTTATTGTGTGTGGTGTCAGGCCAGTTCACCACTAGGGAGCAGCCAATACAAGGGCAGCTGTTGCCTGGTGTCCGTCCCTAGGCACGAGGAGCTGTTCCCGGGGCTACTATATCTGTTCGTGCCGAAATGCACAACATCAAGTAGGCAGGGGAAAAAAAGGAGATAAAAATTACATTTTTCTGAGAAACAATTTTGTGGAGGGCAGATATACTATGTTATCAAAAGTATTAAGAAGCCAAAAGACAAGTGATCAGATTTTAATATACTGTAAGCCTTTTTTAATCTGTAATGAGGAATGGTTTTTGAAAAACATTTTCCACCAATTCATGGCAATGAAGAAAGAAATATTTCTTCATTCTTCCAGCAGAAGTTTTATTTGGGTAAATGACGTTGCCTTTGTGGGCAGGTTCTTTCCGCACCATCTTTTATACTCATTCCACAAATAGTTCTATTGTGATTCGCCCATTAGTGTAATATTTCCGAAATCAAACGTCACACACCTTGCTTTGTGAAGAGGGATAATGTTCTGCTTAACACACACACACACACACACACACACTGTACGACAAAACTATATGAACTGTGACCAATGAAGTCAACGAGGAGGGAAAAAAACAAGAAGCCCAAGCTGGCGACATTCTGTGCCACAAAACTACGCTGGTGTACGGATTAGAAAACTGCTTAAAATTTATTTAAAACTAGACGTGTTACTTGCTCAACTTCTTGATTACGAGTACCCATAGTTGGATCTGAAAAGTAGGATCAATTATGGGTGTCAGTTACGTAGAGAAGAATTCGATATACAATTCTTGTCGGTGTATTCAAAGTTATTTAGTATACTGGATATGCCTTTTGGCAGGAAATAAGTTTAAACTTTTTTTTTTTTTTTTTTTGTCTAATTTCTATTTCGTGGACTCTATAAGCCACTTAAAACTGTATAAGTAACGTGGAGTTAAGTTTGAATTTTAATAAATTTTCAGTAGGCATCCCAGTAGGCCTTTCACACAGTTAAAAAAATAAATAAATAAATAAACTCTGCGTTATTCAAAATGTCACAGTATCGCTTCTGCTGCAAGGTATCCATAAATCCCATCCATGAAAAACAAACAGACTCATATCATTAGATTTCCACTACCAGTGCTTCGACGTTTGAGACGGTGCGGTCCTTTTCAAAACTCTCTCTGGGTTGGCGCTACACAGTTCTTTTATCTGAAAAATATATTGGGGGCTTCTCGCTCCAAAGAGTAGTTTTTTAACTCCTTCAAAGATCAAATGCGACATCACTATACCTGCTGCTCTATATTCTTTTGTGATGAAATGTTTTTAGGAATCGGTGGAACTCCTGCACCGACAACTCTTGTCTTTCACATAGATCCTCTCTGATCTATTTGAAAGCTTCGGCGAGATTTTTTCACCAACACTAGATTTCCATCTACAGAGAATTCTTGTAAAACTACGCGGACTCTCTAGACTCAACTTCCATCTGAATGCAATATTCTGGAGGAGAAGGATCAAGATCCTCTGGTAAGTCTCCTCGAAATCTTACTCTATAGCATCTCACAGACTGCTAACTTTCGTTTCACAATTTATGTCAATATACAGTATATGATGCTTCTACCTGCCTCACTTCTATTACTACCCTGCTTCACTATACGATATTTGCAAAACTAACACTTCACATAATATAATTTTAGTTATCCCGATACTTTTGGTATTTTTTAGTAGGTCCGACTAGTGGCGTAGTATAATACAGTATATGCGTTAATATTATTTGTACAGTACTGTAACTAGTGGCGGGGTTGCCGGAAAAGCTGGCTAGGACTGTCTACTTTAATAAATAAATAATAAAAAAAAAAAAAAAATACTTTTGGTACCCCGCGTTTAAGTGTGAAGAGATATTAAATGGATAACTATTTATTATATACATGCTTATGCACAGGCTGTTCCCAAGGTATTTGCAAATAATTCTGGGAGGTATTTCACGGTTATAAGTTAAACAGTCATGAAAAAATGTGATTCTGAACGGTTACGGAGCTAATGGGTTTCACATGGGGGGAAAAATACATAAGAATAAGCAGACAAGTGCCTATTAAATGTTTATTTGTTCTAACTGCGTGCTTGCATATTCTTATTTTTTACATTCATAAAACTTAATCGGTATTTTTTAAAATTCAAAAAGCCACAGCTCCATAACTGCCGTCTAGAATAGGTAACAGAATTTTTTTCACATACTTTCGAAACATATATAAGGTATGAGCGAGACGCTAACAAATTGGCTACTCATACTGAAAGCTCAGGATTTGTAACGGGGCAGTGGAATACAAGTACCTTATTTAAACAAAAAATGATTATTGTAATTATCTTGCACTAGTTCACTTACCTGACTGTCCCACTAGCAATTACGATGTAAAGAATTAAGATATAGATGCTGGTGACAAAAGCTGTGTAAGAACTGCGTATGACCATCATCAAAGCCATCGTCTGCTGTTCTGCGAACATGTACACTGCCCAGAGTACGGCACAAAATGTTGCCCAGCGTTCCCATTCTTCTCGTAGTTTTGTTCCGCTAATGGGGTAAAAAAAAAAAAAAAAAAAAGGGTAAAACCATCAACTGATTATGGCAATACAAAAATAAAATATAATATGAGGTGCTTGTTTGTAAGCTATTGATTGAGGTGTATTCCATTTTATTTTAATTTATTTTATTTTTATACATGAATGGCCAAGGATACAAACCCTTATTGAGTAACGAATCGAGACGCCTTTGTTACGAATAACAGCAAGCGTGCGGCGCGGCAGTGATTCTATAAGATGTTTTTAGTGCATTTTGGTCTAATTATAACTATTCTTCCAGCAAAATATCGCGCAGGTGCGATAAATTTGAAGGAGGGGGCCTTCCTTGCCAAAAGTTCTCTCCAGCGTAACCCACGCATTCTCAATAGGATTGAGATCAGATGACTGTGAGTGCGACAGAAGATGATGGAAATCCATGTCATTTTCTCTGAACCATTCGTGCAAGATGCGCTGTTGCACTGTCATCCATAAAGTGGCCACCACCTTCGGGATAAAAATATAACACTGCAGGGGCAGTAGACCTGATACAAAATTCAGATACTCTCTGGATGACATTCGACCTTCCACCAGTATCAACGGACCCACTCCGTGTCAACAAAACATTCCCCATACTATGTATGAGTTGTCTTAACACGGCAAGCAGGGTTCATCGCTTCGTGGAGTTCTCTAGCTATCATCATCGCAAAACAAAGTGTATCGTGATTCGTCTGACCACATGCCTTTCTTCCATTGTTCCACAGTCCAATCACGACGTTTTCAGCATCACTGCAAACGGAACCTTTATTTTCTCTGAAACAAATGGCTTCCTAATAGGCAAGCGACTACCAATTACCTGCGTGATACGGGTTGAAATTGAACAGTTCTGGGCTTGGTTGAATTCAAATGTTATTTTTCTGCACACTGGATGCCTTAGTTTTTCGTTCAGCCCTCTCTAGACTACGACGTCTTCGCTCTTGAAGTATTGTTTTTCTGCCACATTTATGCCTTTAAGATGTAGAAGAATCGTTTGCTTTTAATTCATTAAAAACCTTTTAAATGGACGCTTTTAAGAAACCTCTCGTTGCTAGAATCGTGGATCTTGCTAAACGTGCACCCACGATAAGACATTTTTCAGAGTCTGATAAATTACTCCTTTTCCCCATTCTGGCTTCAGATTACTGTAGTCGTTCAGTCTTTATACTTTTTTTTTTTTTTTTTTTCTCCTTTGGTAGTTATTGGCGCATCGGCTTCTGTGGCCATAATGCACCTCCCAAGGTTTTTGCAGTACTTTGATCCAAGCCCGAGGCGGGATTCGAACCCGCGACCTTTGGATTGCCAGGCAGGCGCTTTACCCACCCGGCTAGCTGGTCGGCTCTTTATACTCAACGAGGCAGCATGTCATCATCCCAGGTCACAGTTTTCTTTGCCTCTATTTGCATTTATTCTTTCTGTGACTGTCTTAACATAAAGGTTCGTATTTTTTTGGCCAGTGTATGTATTAAACTTTGATAAATTTCTTTGTTATAACTGTATTAAAAATCTTGCCTCAGTCCGAAAATGACAATCTGATTTGGTAAAAGATTATAAAAAAAAAATAAGAAATAAACAAAAAGTTCTGTATATCTTCCAGTACGACAACCAGGCCAGAGGAGATTGCAACTAATTATTTTGACCATGAATATAATCATTAACTGTATTTAGCAGTCACGAGAGCTCCAAACACGTCAACTCAAGTGCGTGTATTACTGCACTTCCACACTCACGTAGTGGGACTCAGCGAAAGGACACTACATCCAAGGATATACCTGACTTCTCTATGGAGTTAGGATCCAATAACAATGGAGGTCATGGAAGAATCAATACTTTGTATCACGTTCTTCAACCCACTGATTAGTACATCAAGCTCAATAGATAGTTGAAGAATTTAAAAATGGAAAATGCAGCCTTTCTGTGTGGTGGTGGTAGAACGTGCTATCTACCATAGAATATGGCCCGTTCTTTTGCTAACTCATTCTAAATAAACATTGCACTAGTAAAATACAGCTTGCAATGTTCGTGCTGTAGTTTAATTGCAATTTATCCACGTTAGATGAAATTTTCAGCCTTGTAATATTAGCGTGCGAAAGGAAATGAAAATTATTCTTGCAATTTTTCTTCTTGTTTACTTCAAACGTGCCAGTCGTCTTCAAACGCCAGGCATTTCGCCACATATCTCCTGCCCGACTGTCCAAAATAACGCATTATTAACGGTACGAGTAAAATCTGTTCGGACTTGAATCACGCATACTTTGGCTCGATCGTATATCATCCAACCTTGTTCATGAGGTTTTACAACTAGCGCTCACTTTTGGCGTCTTCTCATGATCAAGCGGTTTTATTCCTAGAATGAATCGTGCCACATGCCTCTACTTTACTATTCCGCCAGATTGCCAACACGTGACACACTCTTAGGGATATGCTAGTACTTGTCACGAACACCGCTTCCACGTAGACATCCACGCACGCAAACCTATTCATATCGAGTTTAACATCGTTGAAACAGAAAATCAGTCGGTGCAGGCAGAGAGAGAGAGAGAGAGAGAGAGAGAGAGAGAGATTCAAAACTTACGTGTAGATAATAGTGGTGGCAGCAGTTACCGATATTACACTTAATGGGAGACTGTACAGGATATTACTAAGGATGAACAGGGGACCTCTGTAGATACCTTCACGGGCTTCTTGGTAGTAACGGTTCCTTTGAGTGGCATCTGCATAAAGTAAAGCATTACGTTTTTAACTTGATAAGTGCATTTGTACAAAATAAAGTTAAAGAATCTCCTCCCTCCTCAAAAGGATCAACCAAAAAATTCTTTTTGCTCGGTTCTTCGGGCAGGGAATCAAAGGAAAAGGGTAACGCCATGTTAATTTCTTTCCAATTCAAACATGGAAAAGAGCCTTAAGAGACTTTAAAACATTTAAAATTTTACATATTGGTTATTATAGGTACTAAATTTGGTAAATATAAAATAGCGTAGTTTCTGAGAGAGCTATTTCTTTCGTAATACACGATGTCCCAAAAGTAACTATGCAGGTAATTTCGAAATCAAGAAAAGTTAAGTACGTACGTTTAATAGTTATTTATTCAACATTAAAAAAAAAAACAGAAAAAGTAAAAAAATAGAAGTTTAACAACATGTAACAAAAACGAAAACTACACTTACATTCAAGACACTGTGCACAACATCACAGAAATTTGCTGCACAGGTACGTTTGGAACACCATTATTTCAGATAACAGAAACGTTTGAACTTGCTTATCTTTTAAATCGAATATTTTTATATTTTGTTTTAATTTCTTTAAAATTAGTTTCATCTTCGCATTCTTTCTTATTCTTTATCTGCCTGCTTACTGTGACACTGTCACACTACATTTGTTCAATTTCTTGGAACTTTTACGTACTATTCTTGGAGTATCTGTATAAGATATGCAGTATTTTATCCTTATTGAGTCTGGAGTGGTTCCCAACAAAAAACAGACGGAATAGTGAACAAGGGAATTCTTTTAAATGAACAATGTAAAAAGCAAGGAGGAATGAGAAATGATTACTCCTTTCTCTACTGAATTTATTCTTAAACTTTTTCTTGATAAAGTACACCTGCAGTAAATTCAGGGTTTTTTTTTTTTTTTTTTTTTTTTTTTAACTGACAGAGCCTAAGAAACGAGGTGTCGCTAGTGTCGCTGTTCCTAAGGTTGATGTTTTAGTTTGTTGCACGTTGTTTAATCTCCTAGTGCATTCAGTGTGCTATATTTAATTCTGTTTTTGTGGAGAATTTGTTAGTAAGTTATTATCTAACTTAACATAAATTTTAACAAATTTTGTAATCTATTAATATTAGTTTACTACCATCATAGTATTGTTAGGCCTAACTGAGGAATGCCTCGTTTTACATTAACGTTATGTCCGTATTGTTTAATAATCTTTGAACCAAGCCTTACTGATATATTATGTTAGTTTTGTTTTAATTAAATAGCTTGGCGTGAATACATATCAATCGCGTCTGTTTTCTCAATATTTATCGTACATTTCTTTGTATATCGTTATTTTGTATAAATGCAGCCGCAGATTTGTATTTTCTGTGACTCTATGCGTGATGAACACCTATTTGTAGCATTTGTTCCAACTTTTACTGCATTCCTTCCAGTCGCAAACTATCCAGAAAAGCTCGCAACAACCGTTGAAAATGTGGGGACTGCCTCCCCATCTCTAAATCTTCCACTTACTCTTCCATTTTTCGCTAATCTAATACTAATATTATTCCGAATGGCAGTTCTAAACGATGTTTTATCAGTCACATTGATGATATGAAGCTTGTCTTTAATGAACTTAATTCTGTCAGAGAATGGGAGGCTATTAATGCTGCATTCCACAAACAATTTCTAAGCTTGCAAGATCAACTAAAAAAACCGTAATCTGAAATGCTATCCTTACATCTAGATAACTTTGTTATCGAACGGCAAATTGCTGTAACAAGTAATCCCCTGGGAGCAATGAATAGGCTACTGCAAAGCGGTGCATATACTCTAACCTTCTAGTGTCATTCTGAAATACCACTAAAGTTGTTTATGAGAAAACCAGTAACGCCAAAAACAGCAGAAATAGAACTGTATTTATGAGGCAGTTCTATTTTTGTTGTTTTTAGGCGGAATACAACCGGATATGCCCTTCAATATGAATGACAATGTCCATTCTACTATTTTTAGTAATCGTTCTTTCGACGAGTTCTTTGGAACATGGCCTACACTGCACCTTTGTTATACAGTACTGTGAATCGTTAGTTGGGAGAATATGACATGAAAAACTGTCTTCACTGGTACAAAACTGGACCTGAAACATACTGAACATCTTAAGAAGTTGTGCCCCACAACATCATAAGATGCATTATGCCACACATTTTTTTTTTTTTTAAATAACTGAAATATTCATATTTGCCACTAAGAAGAGCATTATTGAACTTTACAGTATTGTAATTAGAATAAGCGTGTAGTTTATAACAATCAATAGTTTAAACTATAAGCTTAGAGGTCCTCAGTGGAGCTGTTTGTTTGATTGAAATATATCGGAGATAACTCCCATTATTATTTCACAGTGTCGCTAAGATTAAGATAAAAAATTTTTGCATCCCTCTATAATACAGCAAGTATCAGACAACGCGAAAACAGCTCCTCTAATACTAATGTTTTTAAAAAGTCCATCTGTCTGGAGAGAGAAATATAGAGAATTTGAATTTTTCACTAACTATTGCATAAAAAAAATCTTTGGCGATTTTAATATTATCAAAAAGCACTGGATATTTAACATAAACAGGCTTTGGTTTACTGATGTAAGACAATTATGAATACTCCTGTAGGCTGCGTTCATACATCAATGAATACTATCTTCATCCCCGAATAATGCAACAATGATATTATACACAACTAAGTCCATAACAATAGTAGTAGTGGACTTGATTCTATGGAAATTTTTCTGAAACTGATGCCTATTAATAACCAAAATATTCTTGGTTTCTCTAGTATAAATATGATGTATATATTTGTTAATCTCAAGACGCCCAACTAATGAGGCATTTGTGTTCCACAGAACAGTAATTTAATGGATTTCTTGAAGGTTTTTTATTTTATTTTTTTTTATTATGAAGTGTAAAATTTCATTTCATTTTCATAACCGACTTCAATTCCTCTTATGGTGGAGAAGAGGGAGTTCGAATTAACAGCTTCAAGCTAGTGAAAATAATGAAAGTTGATAGGAGAACCAACCACTTTTAGGAAGCATTTTGAATCGTACCAGAAGAGTAATAATACATTTAAATTTCAAATTAAAAAAGAGTGACTGTTTTTTTTAACTTTTAAGCTAAGCATTAATAACAGCATTCACATATTCCACTTATTTCAGTCTACACACTCACAAAACTTATTTCCGCTTCCATCGTATGTATTTTAAGGTGCTTATTCTACCATATCTTTTATCCCTCATATCATTCTTAAATGACAGTTTTGCACGTGCCTAGGTTACATTTTAACAGAATTGGAAGAAAAGAATATAATTTGGGTTATTGACCGGAAGGATTTTATAGCAACTTGTAATCCCTTGCTGGGAAGAGAATATCTAGTTCTCGCTCATCTCATCACTAGTGGAGAGAATGTCGTAATGTAATCTGAATTAATGAAAAAGATAAATTACAAAAGTCATTGCGTATTGCACTAATTAAAGCAAGCGTTAGAGAGGTCACTTTATATAAGATCTAACTTGTCTCGATCTTCAAAAGTCAAAGAGGTAGGAAGCTCACAGAGATTGAAAACATAGCAAATGTTATAAGTAGTGCTTTTATACTATCGAGAGCAGCTTGTCGCGGCTTCAAGAATCTGTTTAACTCTGCCATTTTTCTTAACCTTTGTGAATTTCAGTAGAGGCATGAGTGGAAGCTATTGTATTCTTAATATCACGGTATAGGAAACCAATACATTAAGTTTTCAGAGCTCACATAACCTCCTCAACCAATTAGATTCATAACTTCGATGCCACAAGACCCCGCTCTGTTGATAGTATGAGAATTCTCACCGTATATTTGCCAAAAGCAGTGTTGAATTCAAGGTTGAAGTGAGTTTGTTTCAGGAGTTTAGGACCCCACCCCAACGATTTATGATAAAGCAGGTACGGATTCAATGGTGAAGGATGAAAACTTAAGCTAGGTCCACACTTTCGTGATTAGGATCAATCAATCGCTTTGACCACACTTTCGTGATTAGGATCAATCAATCGTTTCGGACACAAGAAAATGTTCTAGTGAAGTTTCCCAAGGCTCACTTTTCAAATCAGTTCTTGTTCTGTTCATAATTACCTCCTATGATTGCTGCCAGTAACACATCTAGTAGCATTGCTGATGATGTCCCTGTCCTGATCACTAACCAGAATCCATACCAGCTAATTCTTAACTTTAATGAATTGAAATGCATTTCAAAACGAAATAAACCTTTCAACCTCATTGAAAATAACCTTAAATTAGTTTAGGAAACCAAATTTCCTCAGATTTGGCTCTACAAACTCATGCGGGGCAAGCATGTAATAGTTAGAAACAAGGCATCATCCCTCACAGCAATGCTTAACCGAACTTTTGCACGGGTTAATCAGTATCTTCTTCGCTATTCCTATTTAATAATGATACAACCAGATATCAGCTATACGATTCTCTCTTGGAGAAATACTAGTAAGGATAACATGAGCAGAATCAACACTATGTTAAACTGATGTAGTGTAGTCACCTAATTTCGGACCCACGGAATGGTTCTTTGCTCAAGTTTTGTGAAGCAAGGATCCTCAACACGCAACAGATCCAACTTAAATCGAATGCCATCTTTGCGTTTCACACTATTAAATTTCCATGAATTTTAGCTATTATTATTGATTTATTTTTTACCATAATAAAGGATGAAAAACTCAAATTCTTTTTTAGAAGTGAAACTAGGCTGAAGATAACTATCTTTAAGAAATTAATAGGACAAAAAAGCCTAATATTTCGAGGAGCCAAATTATCTTTTCAGGTCCTCAACGACTTTTAACAAAATTTAAGGAACTTTTGTTGGTAAATATAACAATAATTGTGCTTTCAACCGCAAACAGAATGTCACAATGCATACTTTTGTACGTTTTTTTCTTACAACACGATTTTTATATTATTATCAGGGAACGACACTTTTTAGAAGTCGTTAGTTATGCTTCCCTCCTTCCTTCTACTGTTATTCGCTGCTTGTAACTTTGAAAGGTTAAATAAATTATTTTTTAAAAAAATAAATTTATACTATTTTTTTGTCAATGAAACATACTTTTTAACTTTTGTGTTTGTGGAATTTGAATTATGCTTTTAATTGTTTTAGAATTACAGGAAAAATACATGAATTCGTCAGAATATTTCTGTCATATCATGTCTGTTAGAACTCCTAGCTCTTTACGGTTAGTAATTTCCACTTTAAAAGTTTCAAAGTGACATTTTGTGAAAGTAATTACCTCGCTAACTTTGAAGCGATACACTATCACTCAAAAATCGAAAACTTTTCCCAGTACTACGCTTATATATAAAGAATGATAGAGCTTGGGCATGGCAATACTTACAAGTGACAGCTGTAATTGCTGCTGACAGGAAGGAGATCCCAACGAAGCAGTTAAGAATGAGGCCATTTCGTGTCAAGAAGGAATGCTGGAAGTTATCCATTGGAAAGTAGAACAGGAAAAGAAAAGTGAAGAAGACGGGCAGCAGAAGTACGCGTAAAGACATCTCCTTAAACGCTATGGCATTGCAATTGAAGAGAATGGCAAATCGGCGCCTGTAAACGAGAAAAAAAAAAAAAAAAAAAAATTAACTACTTGAGAAAGAATTCTCCACATTTTCCTTGATTATGGCTACCAGAAATACTCCCAGTACATGTGCTATTTTTTTATGGTTGATGCTTTCGTAGTGTACTTTTTATCTGTCAGGTATTGTGTTATTTTCAATCTTTAAATTAAATTGGCGGCTCTCCTGAAAACGGCAAAAAAGAATTTTTTTCATTCAGTGGCAGACCTTATGCCACTCTGAAGAAGAAACGAAATAATACAAAGGTAATTTTAATATGAAGCCGTTTACATTCCTTTTACGTTTTTTGCAAATATGATTATTGTGACACGATTCGGGGAAGCATCCTCAACCTCCTTGCTCCCCCACTCTAAACCCACTACTGTTTTCAATATTCTTAAGATTTTTCGAAGGATTTTCCTAGTTCCAGCACAGACAATGGCAGTTTGCTTTGTTTCGATAAATGATAGGTATAAATAACACTTCTGCGTCAGAAAAAAAATTGACAATTCATATTTGATGTACTGTTTCCGCGATCTGGTATCCTTACCCTCGCTTTATGTTTAATTTTACTCTCTAAGTACAAAGCTGTTGTAACTTGTGTTTATCCGTGAACTAATTTAAAATAGAGTTTTGTATAATCCATTAACGAAGTACTCTTCAGAAAATTCACAGGAAGACAACATTACAAATTTCTGAACTGGCCAGGAGTCAATCAATCATCAGCGTGGGTAATTTAATCAATTTTTGAATGAAATAAGTATTATAAATTAAATTTTAATTAATTTTTAATATATATGGAGTTGAAGGATTATCCTCTCCTCTCTTATTTTTTTTTTATTGCAGCCATCAGAATTTAAGCTGTTTAGTTAATGAATTAATCCTAACAAATAAAAGTAAACTTCTGTTTATACTCCTGGACAGCCACATAGGGTCAGAAGAGTTTCCATGATAGAGCGAATACAAGAACATCACCGTACTTAGCATGCTAACTGCAAAACAAAGTTTGCCTTCAAGTAAGAATACTTGGAAAAATTATATTTTTCAAGTAACCTTACTTAATCCTTTTATTATTATGCATGGTAAAGTTTAATTGGGTTATTTGATGTTGGTAAACAAATTTCTGAAAATGTGCTGCCAGTGAAATGGATGACAAAGTGAAATCGATTCATAATGTCTTACGAATTGTTCCGAATTACTAAGAATAGCATATAGTCGTCTCACTGTGCCTTACCAGGTTAGGCACTTCAACATCTTAAAAGGTGATTGACTATTTTATTGAAGCAGTCTTGGAATACTGAGAGGGGCGAATGTATTGATTAAGAAAAGAAAATGACTTATGTCTGGTATAAGTTAATTGTGGTATCTGGTATGTGAATTAATGAATGAATTTGAATTAATAATTATTCTCTCCATTTTATCCGTTCGGTTGTCTTTACTTACCTTACTAACGTACAGAAAACTTGACAACCAGACGGCTGACCATATGCAGTGAGGGGAAGCTTGAATCTGGAATCCTTATGATCAATGACTTCAGATGGTGGTATGACATATTTACGGTACTGTGCACCCTGCGTCTTAAATTTTTCCACAAGAGCAGATATCTGTGTACTAGATTCGATGAATCTTTCACGCGTCCGACGATCCACGGTAGATAAGCACACTAGCAGGAAACAAAGAGAACAAGCGAATTATTTTAAAAAATGTTTTTTTTTTTCTTTTTGAAAAAGAAATATGGTAAAGCATTTAAATACCTTTGAAATAAATTAAGTTCTTGAAGTGTTTAAAATAAATATTTAGCAGGTGTTTAAATCCGTGTAATATCTTAATAGAAAACAGATAGTTTAATTTCTGAACAGTGCACTGATTTAATATTTGTTCAAGGAGTAACAAATGAGATCTTTCAGGGCTTGTGTTACGTCCCCTCCTATTTCTAATTTTCATAAATGCTGACGAGGGTATCCAAGGAAATTAGTCAAAAGTCTGCTGTGGATCCAAGATTCGGATCCAACCCCCTAGCCTCTTATGCTGCGTGGGGTTATTGCTATGCTATATATGTCCCTGTAGCAATAAAGATTAATTAATATATATGATCCTAAAATTGGTAGATACAGTTTACTGTTTTTAAATGGAAGTTATGCATTCAGGTACCAGAAATCCTGGAGTCACGAATAAAGATGGAGGGAAGGGGCTGAACGTGGTTCAAGACGAAAAAGATTTATATATTACGATTCAATTGGAGATTAAATTTCCCACGCAGCGTGAACAGGCTACGTGATATCCTGTCCATGATTTATAAGACCTTTGCTAGTATGGAAAGACGCCATTATCCCTCTTTAAAAGGCGATGGTTAGACCGAATTTAGACTATTGCATTCGGATCAGCAGACAACACCTAAAAACGACATCGAACTTGTAAAGAGGTTTCAGAGAAGGGTAACCAGATTATTGATGAGTGCAAAGTGATGCACATATGATGAACGTCTTTGAAGGTGTGAACGGCAAAGTTTAACAACCGGACATCTAAGTGAAGATCTGATTGAGGTGTATAAAGCGCTGAAGAGGTTGATTTAATATTTATCAAGGGGCACAAATATTAAAATCTCAGGGATTGAATCTCATGCAGTTCACCTATGGGCAGCGGATTGTTGAACACTGGAATAAGTTTCTGCCCAAATGTGGCAGAGGCAGTGAATCTGGATAAGTTCAAAGTTGAATTAGATAATTACCTTATTAGGAATGGGAATAGTATGAATATCTGCTCTATTTAATTATTATTTTATATTTGTCTGATGCAGAAAAAGTCCATGGCTTTGTATTATTGGGCGTTCTGCGATCCACTTTGTTCACAAATATCACAGACAAATCGATCACAGAATGCGGCATATCTGAGAAAAGTAAAATGACTCTTTTATTCTACGACACATTGGTCGTAGAAGTATGTTAAATATGTAATGATAATACTAACTCTTCTTGATATTTATAAGACGCTTTTTCCAATATCTTTGAATACAATCGACTTTTGTTCAAAAACATTTGTTGTCAAATTAAATCATCCCAAGACAGTGGCTTTAAATCTTATCCAGTGTACGCTGAGCAAAAACGGGCTGAACTGGCAACAAGAATGATTAGGACACGGGGGATGGGGTGCTTAACAACTCATGATTAATATAACGAATGAAATAAATACATAAAACTATGGGTTAACAAAAAAACCCTAGATTGTGTGCGCCCCCGCTTCACAACAGATGTCTGAACATGATCGAATGCAGGGTACCCTACAGTTGGGCGCTTAATCATGTCATTATCACATGAAAGTATTTTTTTTTAAATGCAGTTCTTCTCACAGGCTCAGGGCTAGTGCCAGCCCTGAGCCTGTGAGAAGAACTGCATTTAAAATATATATGAGCCTGCTCATATCGTATCTTAACAAGCATATATATATGTGCAGTGGCGCATCTAGCAGCGCCTATTTTAGGCAGCGTCTGTGGCACGTGTCTCACTGAGCACCCTAGCGCCGGCGCTGCATAGACTTATTAGTTCTGAAAAAAAAATGTCTGCACTTCCAACAGTCTTTGTTTGAATATGCACATTATAGTTTGCACAGTTCTAAAAATTCTTTTAAAAAAGGTCCTAGTGGTGGGTTGAATAAATTTTAATCATTCACACTAACTCGAAATGCGTTTTTTCTAAAAATACATTTTACGCATATCTTAAACGGCTATATCGAACTCGCTAACGCTAGGAATATTTGTACCAATACTAAAGTGGTTAACAAAAAAGTATACCAATACTTTATGAATTTACTACTGTTAAGTAGACGAAAGTTTTCTGAGAAAATCAATAATCTTTTAAGAGTTAGTATAAATTTTTTCCCATTATGACAGAATACAGTTTAAGCAAGATTTTTGATTAAAAAAAAAAAAAAAAAGAAAGAAGAGAAGTATATGGAAATTTTTCTAAAAAAAAATAGTATATGAAGAGAAAAATATAAGGGCTTTTTTTTTTTTTTAATGTGGCACAGCGTATTATCACCTACTACAGCCCTGGTGGTCACTCCATATACTTTTTCAAGGCTACAAAATGACATAAGAAACTTGATTGATGCATTGTTTTTTTTTTTTTTTTTTTTTTTGCTCTATCTTGTGTTTAATATACTCGAGTTCGCTTTCTTCGCATACTTACACTGCATATTCAACGAAATTCCAGTGAGAGCGAAAATTACAGGCTAACTGACACACTTAAGTTTGCCGACTCTCGGCAAAGAAGGAAGAACCTGTTCACGCGTGGTTTCACTTCAGCGAGGAGGGAGTTCAATCATCCACATCAAAGACCAGGATGACCGTAATCTGGTTATGGCTAGTCCATTGTAATCGCTATTGGATGTCGATGACCAGTTTCGGTCTAATGACTTAAAGATAAGTACACGTACATTATTTCTTCACTTTCTTCTAATGACTGTATCAAAAATAAACCCAACCCGGGTTTATTTTCTCATGCGAGTGATTACAGAAATGCAGAGAACCTGACATTCTGTGGCAGTCAGTCTTAAGCTATGGTATATATTTTGTTTTAAATTACTAATTATTAACGATTTGAAGAATTAATTCAATATTAATTGTTAAAATCACATTACGATAATTATTAAAATCTTAATGATTTAATAAATATATTATATATAACAAGTTATATAATAAAAATTATATATATATTCTTACTTATAATTGCAACATTTGAGACTAATATTATTCTTTAATTAAATGAATTAAAGATAATGTAGTGTAAAATGCATCGACATGGTATGACGTGCCCTTTCTAAATGCAAAATATAGTTATCCTAGTAACAGTATCCTAGCCAATATCATAATAATAAAACTCACTTACGGTAATACATTAATGGATTCTCCAACTCGGGACACGGAAAACCAATGCCTCCGAAGTAGTCCAGCAGCATCCTGGTACTTCCTGTAACAATAATACGGTAATGTCAAAACACGTAAACGTAATAAATGAAAATAGTTTGGGAAAGTAGGCCTAAGGTGACGCCTGAGTGGATATCAAAAACGATGGGGTGTAAGTGATGGATTTTTATGCTGACCTCTACAGGTGTATGTGTTCTAAATATTAAAACTCATTATAGGAAGTGTTCTAATAGTAAAGAGCATAAAACAATGTACAGGACGCGAGCAATGTACGCATTATTTTTGGTTGTCGTTGATGGGTTTTAGGACCACCAGTGACTTACACCATGTTGCTCTGCTGTGTAATTTTTGTAGAAGTGTGGGGGCGATTAAAAAAGCAGAATAAGTCCCGACTCTCTCCGTCTGAGATCAGATAGCTACAGCCTCAGTTGAAGAGGCTTATAGAAAAAAAATTCTTCCGATCGTGGACTAGAATCGAACACAGACCTCTCGAAATGAGCGGCACACCGCGATGCGTCGATTAAGCTGCCACGGATGACTTTCGTTCCGTAAATACGAGAGGGAAGGGGGTGTTTAAAAGTTTCTAATCCAATATAGATCGTAAAGGTTTTCGTGAAAGACAATATTGCCAATCTTTACTGTGACTGTTCTTGTGTGTTCAGAGAAAATTTCAAGTCTGTAACTCTATTCTTCTCCTTTAATTAAAGAGGTTGTTGAAGTGTGGAAGGTGAATGAAAATAGTGACTGTTGAGAGAATCAGTCACCGTACAGTCATCAAGTACCTTCATTTAAAGGGGATGTCGCCGAAAGAAATTAATGCAGACACAGAAAATATTAAGGAAATCTTGTGCTCCATACTCCACAGCCAATAACTGGGTTTCTGAATTTAAGAGTGGACGAGACAGTGTTGAAGATGTATCCTGTAGTGAGAGGCTTGTTACCGTGTCGACACCTGCAAATGTGAATTCAGGACCTTATCGTGCAAAACCGCAGAATATCATTGAAGCACATTGGAGACTACATTCAACATCTCCTATGACCGAGCTCACGATATTCTGGTGAATATTACAGGAATGAAGGTTTTTTCGAGGTGGGTCCTTAAACCACTGAATGCAAATCAGAAGCTGAAAACAGTGAGGGGTTATGAGATTGTGGCTGAAACATGGGTGCACAGTTCGACCCTGAAACAATGGAAGCATCACTCTTCTCCTCCTAAAAAAATTCGAGGGTAGAAATGAGCTGGGAAAGTCATGGCATCCGTCTTCTGGGATGTAGAATTAGTGATCATGGTTGATTTACTGGAACGAGGTGCCACTATCAGTGCCAAATATTATTCTAATTTACTGATACGTTTCCGCAAGGAATTAAAGCTCAAGAGGCACGGGAAATTGGCCAAAGGAGTCAAATTTTGCTGAATTTTATTTGAGCGGATTACGAAAGCTATTGGATTGTACCAGAAAGTGTGCTGAATTAAGGGGTGATCATATTGAAAAATAAATGAGTTTTCATAACTTTCCAACATTCCTTCTATGAGAGTCTAGAAACTTTTAAACCTCCCCTCGTATACTGGTTGCTCATCCTCCATTGATAAACTTTTATAGTTTATAATTTTTTTTATAACTGGTCTCTAAACTGCAAAAATAATATACACAACTACGCTGGGTCAGCGAGATTTAAAATGAACTATTGGAGAAGATCGGTTCCGTATGCAGATGTGTCAAGTAAAAGTACGGTACACTCTCCTTGTCCGGGTTGCAGAAGTCTATGTCGGATAACAAAAAGGAATATATATAATACAGTACATTAAAGGTGTTTGCATTGGTAATGTTCAGACAGGACTCGATTTCTCAGAACCCGCATTCCGACTTTTGCCTACTAACTCACTCTAGTTATATTTCAGTTAATCTACTACTGTACTTCTAAAGTCTTCGAGATTTTTTTATTATTATTATTTTTTTTATTTGCGTCTCTCGTCCTCCATTATGTTAAAACGTAAAAGAATAGATCTTTCTATTCAACTCATCAACGAACATGAAAATGGTGCTGAAGTACCAACTTTAATAAGTGTGCTCGTATTTGGAGACCGTATTTAGAGTGCAACTAGCTCTAACTGCAAAGACCCAAAGTGACATTATATGCCTTGATATAAAGGCAGATTTCGATCACGTGTCGACACTTTCTCTTGAAGGCAGATTGTAAATGTATTTCCGCACTGAACGCATACTAATACAGATTATCGAAGATATTTTGGTTCTTTTAATAGTTCCAGCATCAAGTATTTCGAGCCACATACACCCGCACATGGGAGGGAGGAGGAGTATCTGCGAGAAGGTGTTTTGTTTGCTATGCTATTTGTAGCGGCTCCTGAACCGTTTCTGGCACAACAATCAGAATCGTATTACTTAGACCATGACATATGAAATATTTTTTCTTTAATGAAAGATCTCTCGCGCCTGACGCCAATTCACAAACGGACATCAATCTTTATGATCTACAGTCAACTATCTGAAACAGGTTTACAGTTGACCATAACTGACAAGAGAAAGAATCAAATATCTTAAATTAAAAAAAAAAAAGTAAGCTTTTACAGTTACCTGGGAGTGAAGTAACCAACAGCTTTTCATCCAATAATCACTGATTCACCTTTCCTTATTATATATTCTCCCCAGGGATTCACATCTGGTGAGTATGGGCTTGGCACACCTAGGGATATCATCATTCTTCTCTTTCTTGGTGATCTTCCCCCCCCCCTCTCTCTCTCAGGGTAACTTGGGAATTTTTTTTGGCTGGTGCAGCATAAGCCTCAGACTTCCTTGCACCATATGGCTAATAATAATATCCTAAACATCTATTTAAAGAAGTTTTTGAGCCTAGAACCCTGGGCTCCGGTGGATGAACAGGATTACTAGTTTACAATTATCGAGAGCCACATTATATGAAAATTTGAATGTAACCAGTTGGGTTCAACTGAATGGCATGCTTAAGTGTTAACTGGCACGTTCGATGCTCCTCAAATTGGGAACTTTATGGTTAAACCACGTGCTTAAGGAAGGCAAAACTGTTCCTTGCTTGATTGCTTACGTCCTGCTCTCCAAAACGCAAAAGGAATAAAACCAGTTTCCTTCAAACACTCTGAAAATAGACTTAAAGATCACTTTGAAAAGGTCCTGTCAAGAGAAAACATTCAGGAATCACATCACTTTATTAACGTATTTATTGATGCAAATGTGCACCCTCGATAGATAAATTTTTGCACAAAGGTCAATAAGCGAATATCAGTAGTAATAATAAAATAATAACAAGTAGACGTCACTCTCTCTGACAAGACGATGCTTCGAAATTTACCTAATACTATTTGCAGAAAGGCAAACACCTTGGTTTGCCTTCTTGCAATATTTGCATATTAAATTTTATGTTAAATCTTCTCAGCCTGTAATATACTTTTACAAATATGAAGACAATAAGTATGTAAACAGATTTACGTTTCTGTTACGTTTACGAGATTGTCTTTAATTTTGCCATTCCGGGATCATGGCAAATTTGTTTCTTAACAACGTCGGATAATCGAAAGTCTACTGTAAATGTTTATTGAGCCATGCGATCTTTGAAATAAGGGAAATTTTATTATTTATATAATATTGCTTTTCTTTCTTATTTCAAAATTGCCAAAAAAATATTTGGAATAAGATGTAGCACGTTGATAAATTACTAAACCTTTTTGTCTATCCAAATTTCTCTTTATAGGAATCGTGCTATGTATACAGTACTTGATTATGGGTGATTTCGTGGATATTTGGTATTTTTACTCGCACCTTGGAATAATGTGCCATCAAAATTATCACACGTTCATTTAAAATTCATTTTGCCAAGAAATTATTCAGTGTATTTTCTTTAAGCTTAGATTTAAGGCTGCAAGAAAATTTTGGGACAGAACGTTTTGAGCATGAATAGAAATTAAAAAAAAAAAAACTTTCATAGAGAAGGCGCCTCAGAACCTCTAGTCTCTAGATTGTTGTTGATTTTATTATTATTTGTTTTCTCCCGGTAGGACCGACCACAACGTTACCAATTACTACGACACAAAAACTGATTATAATCTTAGCTACTATCCAATAAACATTACAGCGTGGCCGGCTAGTTGATAAACCTGTTCTAAGGAGCGAGTTCTCAACCTCTCTAAAGCATTCAAAGTATTTTAGACGGTATGAAAAACTGCTCGTAAAACTCGAAACAGTTAAAATGTGAAAATTTCTCGCTAGGATACAAATCAGGATTATATCTTTTAACAAGCACTTAGTAATGTGTATTGGCTGAAGTACACAAGAAGATATCTGTTGATATTGGAGGAAGGGGAGGAGGGCATTAATTTACTGTCCTCTTTTTGCATAATCAGCAATGTGCCACATAGGCTAAAAATGTATAGTGTGCCAGCCAGGGGCGAACCAGAACCCAATCATTATTGTCCAAACTGACGCCTGTTAGCGTCCGTTTGGACACTAATGATTTACGCTAATATTTCTGGGTTTAGCAACGCTATTTTTTACTTTCTGAACTCTGTCATCACCTAATCCAAGTTCCCTATTAGAAAACTCAGAGATGTGTGCAGGCCAAACATTAAATTTGAAATTAGGACCATGTAGTCTTATTTATCACTTTAAAATAATGATACATAAAACACGATATTAGTCCAGAAGTACATTTACTTTTGTCTAATAAAAGCGTATTATCAGTTATTTTTAATAAGGGGTTGTTCGAAAAGTAGCCGTGACAATGTCGTGTACATGTTCTCATGAGCAGGAATGAGGTGGAGTGGAATTCGTTCTTGGGAGAAAAATTTCACACAGCAATACGACAAATGTGCGCAATTTCCTGAAGACAACGTCGGTTATCTCGCCCAACAGTGTAAAGTGTCAGTGTGTACATGCTATGAAGGTGCTGCGTCAGCGTGAAATCTCTATTTGGACACGAGGCCTCTTAACTTTGATTTGTTTCCCAATATGAAGAAGCCATTCAGAGAGCGATCTACATACTGTAGATCGCTCTCTCAATATTTTCAAAAAAGTTATGGTGGTATCAGATACTCGTATTTTTGAGATCAACTTGTACCTGAGGTCATAAATTGCTTTCAAGGTATGTAACCATCAAATAGAATAGTAAATAAAGCTATTTTTTTTAAACTTTCGTGTATCAACTACTTTTTGAACAACCTTCGTTGATCATATATTTTTATTACATGTATCACAATAATAGTAGTATTAAAAATACGAAAAAAATTAATTAAAAGGGTACAAAGAAGTGAAAACCTTGTGGAAGAAGTTGTTGCTTATAAAAGGTCGAAAAAGGTTTTCAGGGGTTGTTAAGTTTTGTACTGTTGCTGTATGGATATCTATTGGTTATTTCTGTCAATCGTGTTTTCTTGTAACATCAGTTTTAATACTTTTATTTGGCGCAGTCTATTTCGACTATCAGAGACAGAGGTCATTTTTTTTTCCAGAGCACATTAGAATCTTAGTCACATTGCACCGATGTGATTGTCTTCGTACACGTGTTTTCATGGATCTCTCTCTCTCTCTCTCTCTCTCTCTCTCTGCATGCCGTGTGGGCTGGAAAACAGAATAACTATATTCCCTCCGCTTGAGATCAGCTAGTGGACAGAAGTGATAGAGTCGTATTTCTGCTACAAGTAGATTGCAAACGGGAATAATGCAGTTAAATATTTTAAGAGTTAACTGGAAAACATTACCTGTATAAACAACCTCTCCTAGACTTAAGTAGGTAACTCGATCCAGAAATGGAAAGATGTCGGAACGAGGTTTCTCCATGCTAAGGATGACTACTCGATTGTACTTTTTGGCGTGGTTGGAGAGAATTGAAATCACAAAATAGGTGTTCAGTGGGTCGAGGTCATAGGTAGGATCGTCCAGCAGTATCATCACTGTGAAAGAAAAACATGTGAAAATATGAAGTAATTAACATTAATGCTTCGTCATATTTTGTCATGTTATAATCAAGCTACAATAAACACACTGTACTGTATTTAATTTAGCCAAAAACTGAAAGTAACTTTACTACAAAACATAATCCTGGAAGTAAGACACAAGGAAATTGGCAACATACTCTGCGTTCAACGATGGAACATTATATTTTAAGGTAGGGAGTTTGACTTTATAACATTTCATTTCTCTACTTCTGTAGTTAAATTTATTATTATTATTCAGTTTATTAAGCTTCAGGTCACCCCCTGTACAGCTGGTTGGCTAAAAGGGTATACATAGAATAAGTGAAAAATACATACATTAAAAGAATAGATAATGTTTGACAATGCACGTGCCTGGAGTTGGCATAATATCGGTATATATATTTACAAAATGGAGAAAACGTAGGGTTCAGCATGTATACATTTAAGAGAATTAATTAAGTTAACAATATAAATTCAGTTTACCATCTATTAAAAAGAAAGCCAAAGTATTGAAATACAGAGGTTCGTTGATTTTTTGCGTCTAGTTTGGGTTCTGCTTTTCGAACTATCATGATAGAATATCAATTATTCTGTATTTTTCTGACGAATAGCCAGTGTATTCGTATTAATTTCATTATTGAATGTAGTGATTTTTGAGTACCCTTTATTGATTTTTTGCCTAAGTGCCCAGAATTCACGTGTGATCCAACTTGGTATTAAGATGCATATTGTCTATGGATCAGACTTCTATTTCCAATACAAGCATTCTTGTATTGCGTGTGGACACAAATACAGAATCGGTAATATTTGGGAGTTTCAAAAACCATTTTCAAAATTATTTCATACACCACTTCCAGTAAACATCTTAACAAATAATGAGTCTTTATCAGATTAAGCGTATTTTCTGAAATGTTGAATTCGGACTGGTCTACTCCACTCAAAGAAATTTATAAAACGTTTCCTCCTCTTTAGCCAGTCAGTATTCTCGATTTAAGAAGGCATAGATTGCACATACCATTTCTTGGGTTAAGAGATAGTAGCAATGGTGATATTTCTGTTTTCCTGCAAACTTATCCATAGGAAACCTGTTTAGGAAAACATAGGAAAACTTATCCATAGGAAACCTTATTATTTAGAAACTCACTTGCAGTGAGTTTCTAAATAATGGACGATCTGATGCATTTTATAGCAGATTTAGCTTGCAGACTGCTAGACTTAGTCCAGTTGATATATTTCAATGTTTTATAAAACTCTCGTGTGTCCGAAACTGCTTTTACTTTAAATACTGTGTACTGAAGTTGACCCTCTATACATTGCTGTTTTTTTTTTTTTTTTTCAATAAGAAAATAATTTGATGTTTTTACTTTATTTTGAATATTAGGGTATCTTGATGCTCAGGTAGCAGAATCACTCCTTGCCGAGTATAATCCTAATTGCAGTCTTAGTTTGCTGCATTTGTTTCTAGGCAATTGGTGTTTCTTTTTTATAATAGTCTTTTGGAAAGGGGCAAAAAAAAAAAAAAGAGCAACAAGCCTCGTCCGATTATTGCACTTGAGCTTAACTGCCATATGCACATTAAGTAATGTAAAAGTAATTTAAGTCGGTAGTCTTAAGACATAAAATGAATTTCACATCCAGGTATACCTACCTGGATCTCTTACAAGTTCGACACCAAGAGTGAGACGTCTGTACTCGCTGGATTTGAGAGTGGTCACTTCTCGATTGGCCACCTGATTGAGCGCGAGATCTGCCATCACTTGCTTCACCTAGATCAAAATACAGAGTCAGTTTTATATCGTTTTTTTCTTTTCACAATTTTTGTTCCCTGCCAAAAGAGCTTTAACAAAACGCGAAAATTTTCGACAAATTAAAAGCATGTTTGATTAAACTTTCCATGTAAATCCTCACTTATACTTATTTTTAAAGTTGGACCCAGTTCGACGAACACTATAATACTGTATGCTGATAACGACTATAATAGCTTGATTAAGATTATGTGATCTGAGGTCTCACGATAGATTCTGTAGTTGCAAGAACATGACCTCTACCAAACAAAATCAGCCCCTTTATAAATTATTTTTATTTCACTTATAAATTATTGTGTGTGGCTATACTGGAGAAAGACGGAAAACATAACTAATGATTTACACACTTTATTTCCAATTAACAATAAACTCCTGTTATCCGGGGGGGGGGGGGTGATTGGGAAGTAAATCTGCCCGGATAATTCGCAAAATGAAAGAAAAACTTAAATGTAATATAAATGTAGATTTATTTACATACATTCTGTATTCAGATTTATAAAAGTATACTAGAGTGAGATTTGACGTGATATATAATGTAGTTTCATTTAAAGTTGAACCTTATCACTTTGTATGTGTTTACCTGCGAGCTCGATTTATTTTTTTTAATTGAAAGAACGATCCTTTTCCGTTTTAATGTTGGTGTTTTTTTTTTTTTTTTTTTTTTTGTTATCCGACTTAGATTTCTGTGGGTCGCGGACACCTAGGTTAATACGACCTCTTAATGAGGATTTTTCTAATACACAACTTATGCATGTACTGAAGAAACTTAAAGGAACAAATTCAGTTTGTTGTTTTATAATACAGAGTTATCCAATTAAAATGCAACCTAGTTTGCATTGAAACGAAATTTTATGAAAGAAGGAATACAAACTATTACAAAATGCTCTAGAAGCGTCCACTTGCTCGTTTGGACATGCATTCACTAGTTTTCAGAAATTTTCATGCAGCTCTAAGAATATGTTCATCCATGACGCGAATGCAGTTCCAAGTGGTTGAATTGTTCAATTTTCATATTATTAAATTTTTAAAAGTTTCGATTTCCCTTCTATTTCTCCGAAATTTGGCCAAAGCCGCATCAGGATTCTTAAGTCAGATAATATTTTAAAGATGATAAACTTTGTTAACGTACTTTCTTCCTGAGAAAGAAGCATTAATAAATGTGTACTGCTCCTCAAATAACTGCTGTCACAATAAACCCGCCTTCTTCCTGCGTCTAAAAATATTTCGCTCCATATCTAAGGATATGATATGTTCTGTTGCCTTGGTACATACAGTCAGTTTGCGCAATAAGTGGATAACCCTGTATAAGCATATGAAACACTACTACTACCACTTTAAAAAATACAGTATTGTTTATAATGTGTTCGGAATCACCGGCATTCATTTTTCCTCCCTTTCTCCTCTCTGACAAGCCATCTTACCCTGTTTCTCTTCATGGAGCCAGCCACCTTGGATCCAACTGTGAGATGCGCTCCGTACACTAAGGTTTGACGAACTGTCAGACCTGGTAATAGATTTACTTGACGGGGGATGTAGCAGCACTGTTCTTGAAATAATTGAAGAGTCAAGGGCACGTCATTTAACATAATGTGGCCTCGAGTGTGACCCATGGACCGCCGGGCTATGACCTCTAACATGGCCCGTTTGCCACTACCTGCAAAAAGAGAGAGAACACAATATTGGCTTTGTTTGGCTCATCACGTAAAGAATAAAAGTGGTAGGTTAGTGGGTCGGGATAATTAGTTCATACTCTTAGATATTTCTCTTTAAAAAAACAAAAAGACTTCCAGTTTTATAATGAGAAATAAGGTGACCCACAAAAATATTAAATGAACAATAAAGAAATGTAACCTAAAGAGTTCACGAAAAGATAGAAAAGAAAAAGAATATTTGTGTGTACGCGTGAGGTAAACGAAAATAAAAACATACCTGAAGAGGGAGGGGGGGAATCTTTTCAGTTCAGCCGGAGGAGTCAATTCATGGAATACATAGCACATTGTCAAAATACAGATCGTGATGAAATTTCAATTGCGATTCGGTTATAAAATATAAATTGAGTTAATACTGAAAAAATATAAAAAAGTATAATATATTGTTTGACTTTATACATTTTAATTATACTTTTAAATTATGATTATGCTTTAATATTTTAGTCTACTTTGCAGAAATAGAAAGCTGACTTATGAGAGCTCAGTGTGTATGTGTGTTTGTTACTATAACATTTATTTTGCACAACAGGTTGTTACGTAATAACTTATGTAAGAAAGGTTGCATTACAGGTTACCTTAGAAAATGTGTGATAACAAGAGAGCCTGACAGACAGTGGTAATGAACGCAGAGGTAAACGAGTACAATATGGATACTAATGAAGCCTGTCCCACAAACTCCAAGATACAAAGCGATAACAAAAGGAGATGAGGAGATAAATTTATAAAAAAATGCACTGAAAGTTATAAATCATTTTAATGAATAAATGGGAAACAGAGGGTTTCACAGAAACCTTATACGGTATGTTAGATAGGGAAATTATGAAAAGTATGTCGACTGCACGCCTTTCAAAAAAAAAAAATTAAAATTAAACAAAACGGCATTTAGATGGCAATGTAATCATCATTGATTAGTCTTGCTTGTGGCAAAAGGTTCAAGAGACAGACTTGGAAAGTACCATTTCTAATTGCATTAACCCTTGGGACAGATAACGGCAAGCTGACGGTAGGAGGGAGTCACGTTGAGAGCGGAGCAGAGTAACTCTTACAAAGGTACAAATAGTTAATCGTGTGAATAATTAGTGGGTGCTAAAGCATAAGTAATTTTGAACACTTTTATTTAACATTTGAAATGCATGACCAGATTATGCATAATGATCTGGAATGGGAAGGTCTTATTTTTGTGAAGAATAAGCGAAGTATCCATAGAAGAAAAAGCACTGCACAAGCATTTCTTTAAATCCAAGATTTGGAAAGTGTATATTGGGGGGGGGGGGGCTACAAACGAGACCTAAACAGAATAATGACATTGAGATCTAAGGGTTCTTAAGTCAAAAATGGACTTGACATGGTTTATAGCTTTACATTAAGTGAAGTAATAAGAACGAGTTTAAGAGAATTCTGCTTCGGTATGGTATACAGAATTTGTGGCATTGGCATTTGCATTTAGCCAAGTTCAGGATCGCAGAGTTCTTTAAGGACCAATGAAGCACCGAATCCAGTCAATGCTGTAGTGAAGTACTGTCGCTGGAAGTGATGGCTTTGTAAATCTTTAGACCATCGGTAACGAGCTGGACTTTGAATTCAAAATAATTGAGCTCTGAAATGGAACCATCTTTAAAACAAACGAAAAAGCGAGGACCAAAGGGGAGTCCGGGGGGGGGGGGACACCGGAATTGATTGAGAATGAAGCACAACCCGACATCTGTCAGGTAGGTGCTTCATTTTTACTTTGATCCACCGATATTTTCATTTCTTGATTAGAGATTACAACTATTCAGATTTCAGCGGACCCATTTACAGACGATATATATTTTGTTTGCAGTACACACACAAAACAAAACACCATACTAATGAAGGAGATCCCAGGATACGATCTGGAGTCGTAAAACAGGATTTTTTTTAAAAAGAACAATACACTGCTATTAAAAAATAGGCAAATATCAATCTGTGAACGATTCATTACAAAGATTTCGCCAGATATATGCATCATTTTTTTTTTAGCTTTACCTTAGTTTAAAATGGAGGAGGAACAACGATTTTTGTTTTGTCAAGTGAATGAACTCAGTTTTTATTAGGGTTAAATTAAAATTAGTCCAGTACGATCATTCCAATGAGCAAAACGATACATCATATCCAGCGGTTAAAATCATCTACTATTACTTTGTGCCTCAAAGATTTCACTATTTCTCCTTGTAGTGTTATCTCTCACTTGGGATTCTGATCATGTAGTTCCAGTAATCGGTGGCGTAACTAGCAGTTTTGAGAACTATTGCCAAATATCATAAATGCGAATTCCTTTCATTAAATTATTTTAATTTATTCAATTGGTAAATGATGATTTAATAAAAATTGCTACAAAATAATTATAACTTAAACAATATTGTTTTAATTCATTGATTGATTAAATTTATAATAAAATTAGTTAGTATTAATATTGGCCATACAGTGCAAGAAAGTTGAGCTTTTGCTGCATCAGCAATAAAAAAAAAAATGTTTATATTATCTTCTTTCCGTAGTTACTGATCCAACAGTCCTTTGAATTTCTTTGTTATTGGTGGTGTATGTTCAGCAAGGACATCGATGACTAAAACTGCTGATTTGTTTAACGTATCCAGAACAACCGTATCGAAAGATATCCGCAGCTACCAAGTATGGAAACAAAATCTGATGGTAATGCTAGAAAGAGGTGTAAGGAGCATAAAAACTGAATGGAAGCGTCATATTTTCAGACGAATCATCATTCACACTTTTTCCAACATCAGGGTAAAGTTTACGTTTGGCGACTGCCGAAGGAAGCGCATCATCCTGACTATCTTGTGCCAACCTCAAACATTAACAATGGTTTGGGCAGCAATATCTTTATATTCTTTAGGTCCTTTCATCACCCTGAACAGTACAAATGATGCTAGAATACTATATCATTATTAATGATATAGTATTTCAATACTATTAGTAATGAAATTGGCAAAAAAGGTTCCTATATATGAGATGGAGAATGTTGCAATTCAAGGAATGCAGTTAAATTAGAGTAACTGGCAGCACAAAGGAAATTAAGTATTCACTGACCTTTTGATCCCAATACAGCCATAACCTCTCCAGCATGCACTTCTAGGGTCACATCCTTCAGTATGGTGCCTTTTGGTACTGATCCTGTTACCTTCTGGAAGCAGTTTCCGGGTTCTACTTCTCCAGTGTGGAACACATTGGTAAGCTCCAGGACATGGTTGTTGGATATCATAGAGTTACCTAATAGAAAGTCAATGGGTTAGCAGAAATACATATTAAAAAATAATGAAACATTACAACAGAATCAGGCTTTTAATTTAGTTTATTTAAAAGATAATAATTAATTTCCAGATTCGAAATGGCCCAGATATGAACAGTCCAAACCGTTAAAAAAAAAAAAAAAAAAAAAATTAAAGATTGCCGACGTCAGTATCCTTTTCTTTCTTTGGCATTGATGACTAGTCATCGGCAAAAGACGCCGGAGATGACGACTGATGATTACACAATTTGTATATCGCTGTCAGCAAACTTATGTAATAAAAAAGGAATAAATGATGGAGCAGTACTGACACGTGAGTTGACATAACACGCACATCAACGTGAAAAAGCAAAGCTTGTATAAGCAGCGGGACGTCTTTATGCCACAGCTCATATTTGCCACGTAAATTTTACGGCCGTTTCTAGTTGGTGGAGGGTTGATGACCCCCAGATGGAGCATGCAAGGTGGCCTTCAGGTACGCTGGCAGCAAAGTAGACGTAGCTTGTCGGTGTGCGGCTCAGCTCGTCACTTTTTCTAGAGGTGGATTTACTCTGTTGGACTTGTGTGGTTATTGGAAGTGACGTCACAGTGGACTCCATTGTGACTGAAACAGAAAATTTTCACTTGTGGATATTTGTAAGGAAGCATCAAAAAAATTCGGACAAATATTTTAATGACTTTTCTACTCTCACATAAATCACTGTTAATTATTCCTGTTTACATATTGTAGCGAGTTAAATATTACTCCATTGCTATTTTGGAATTCAGCGTAAGAGTTGACGTTCCTGGGAATAATGTTATTTTCCAACAGATCTTTAGTGCCAAACTCAACTTCTTATAAATAATTCAAAAAAATTAAAATATTTCACGTAAACTGCAGCAGGTCAGCATCTTTGTAGTTTATGTGCCAAATTCGGTGAACTTTTATCATTAAATTATTTTAGTCTTTCAGCGATGAAAAAAAAAAAAAATCCCTATGGAGTTTCTTTAGAATCCAGTCTTCAAAAAGACCGGAGGAATTCTAAAAGCTCTCTTCAATCAGGGCCTGTAATTAGACTATTTCAAAGAAAGATTTATTCCAGAGAGAGAGAGATGGATTTCTCTTTTTCTTTCCGAAGTTTTCAACCCTTGGAAACAGTTACAGGCATAACAGACTGGAGCAATATGGCCTAAGATATTGATGCTCCGTAAAACCAATAACAAGTCTCCCAAAACTTTAAACCAAAAATCATAAAATTAACCCAAAGTCATAACACAAAAATATTATACTAGATCACTTTCATCTTTTAACTTTTTAAATACCACTTCCACCTTCCTGAAAGATCGCCAGCATTTAACCCCCCCCCCCCGCCTTGATTACCTAACAAAATACTTCAGTTCTAGTTATATTATTTTAATGAAAATACGTCACATAATATTCGTGCGACATCTACCCTTCCTCTCATAGCACATTAACATTTGATCTAGCCTAACCGTCCTTATTTTGAATTAAATTAATTTTAAAATTATCATAACCTTAAGAATATCATATTAACCGTATTCTGGAGTCACGTGAATATGAACCATGGTCAACCAAAACCTGTATACTATTCTATTTTTGTTTGACCACTCGGCTAAGTCAGGTACTGTACTATATCAATAAAAACAGTTCGGTAACATATTAAACACATTAAATATAAAATATATTCGGTAACATATTAAACTAGAATTGACTAGCTGCGCCTGAAATGGAAAGATATATAGAGGAACTAAGACTACTTGCATACCTTTTGACGTGAACGTCGAACACTACATTTCGCAATGACGCAGGGAGGGGGTGATTTTCAAAGTTTCATTAATTAAGAGGGAAAAGCTGTTTTAGTAACACTTCCCGGCATTATCTTGAACTTCGGTGTCGTTTCTTTCTTATCAGGGAAAAGAGTGATATAAGTTTCGCTCAAAATTCAATACAATCCATGTATGTATTTCCCATTTCTTTGGTAATAAACTAACTTCATTCATGACTTAACAACACAGGAAACAGAAAAAGGAAGGTCTCGTGCCCTTAATGCTTTGAAGTAGAGCCTCCGGAATTGGTGTGTATGAGAACTGCTTCAAAGATTTACTGAAAATGTTGCAAGACCTGTTTTTAGTTTAATTCAATTCTTCATTACGCGCACGATACTCACAATAGAAGAAAGAGTGGAATGATAGTGGAGCGTATAATAAAAAAAAATTATTTAGCCTTTTTTTTTTTCAGTGAAGGGCTGTTTTTCAGTTCTTTGTTTTTTCCTGCTTGTACCAAACACTATGAAGGCATAATGATTTCATATACACTGCGATATTACACATTGCCGAAGAGTAGATTGCAAGTTCTCAGACATATCCATGACACTTAAAACTATCACACGGAAAGCAGGTTCCTATGGAACGGGAACTTACATTAGCCAGAATACAATCTTTTGCTTTTTTATGTGCATTACCCACCCTCCGAGTAAAGAAGTACACTTCAAATCAGAAACTTTCTTCTTTTATTTTGTAAGCTGCATCTTGCGGTGTCGCTTGAAAACGTCTGCTCTCAGAATCTACTTTAGTAACAATTTTTAACTGGTGGGGCGCGATCTCTCCTCCTCCTCCAACAATACCGAATAATTGCCTGGGGGCGACACTCTTTAATCAATTAAGAACACAAGAACCAAGTTTGTTACGATGCGGTAAGTGGAGAGTTAAAGAACGACTGCCGATTTCGCTTTCACTCGAAAAGGGGTTGCTGGAAATTCCAGACAGTTGCTTAAGAATTGTTAGTAGGCCTCAGAGAAAGGATGCCGTGTGTACACCACAATTTCCACCAGTTGTGTTTCATTGGGTAAGAACTGGATGCCATATTAACCAGTTCCGTTTATGAAGAATCACTATAAAGTAAGTACTCTCAGGATGTAGTTAAATGCATAAGGCTCACACCTGAGCACTCAGAATTACACGAGAAACTTCCTTTTTAGGATTCAGGTTTTTAAATTTTGTGAAGTTCAAACTCTGTTGTTTAACCAGTTGGTGGCGGGTTTACGGTAAGCATCTTGGGCCATATTTCATTACTCTGTACACGTGTTTAAGGGCAATATTTACATGTGCGGGTTGAAAAACCTGGAATAGCCTGACAGGAAATGTTTACTAAGAGATAAGAGTAGGTAGATCTTTATCAGGTGTAATAAGCTCGCATACTGATTGCTAGTGTACACTTTTCAACGTTCACTTCTCCCTTTTATCTTTTAATTTGGGTGTGTGGAGAGAAGAGTAGAACATCACGGATTCGTATGCTGTCGGAAATAGTCTCATCAACTGAATAGTGTTCTGTCTGTTCTTCTTCATGAATTTCACTGGTTGCGTGGTCATTTTCCCATACTTAATAAAAAAAACAGATGAAGTTACTTGAGAGAATTTGCTTACTAAGCCTCATATTATGTTAATTAAGTGGTAACTTCTGGTTACCTGGCAGGGCTGGATTTTGGCGTTCATAGACCCTAGGCACGTTAATTCCGAAATGTGCTAAAAATGGGGAGAAATGTTTCTTCTATTTTAACACTTTGACTGCGAATCAATTAATGACAAACCACCTCAATTGACGGAGCGACTATCACTTCTATTCTTCTAGTTTCGAGAACAGTCGCTAAGTAGCGTAGTGCGGGTTGGCAGATCGACCGTATTCAACAGTCAGGGGCTTGAACCCCGGTCTACTCAAAGAGCGTGTGCTACTGCACTGCCGTTCCTGACCACTCGGCTACGGAGGCCCGTTTTTTTTTTTTTTTTTTATTTATTGAATTGAAGCTCCTAGAGTCGATTGCAAAGAAATATCATGCGTAGGAATGGTTCTAGAAAAGTTTTTTCCCCTTCCTTCGTAGGCCCTAGGCACTGTGCCTATAGTACCTAATGGGAAATCCGGCCCTGTTACCTGGTAACCTAGAACAATTAGTTCAAACACGTGAAACTTTAATACAGCGTTCTTGATAACAGGTTCGTAGCATTCCCTCCCCAGTTTTCCCTACAGAAATATTACTATAAATTTGAACAGGAGCTTTGATCTGTTTTAAAATTTTATTGTTTACTTAGAATATGTAAGGAATCTTTGCAAGAAATTTTCGTGTCGTTGGATTGACTTATTTTGTTATAAATCATTACTATCTGCTAACGCTCCTGAAATGTAACGCACTGTGTACATTAACTAATTTGTCTTTTTATGTTCTCTGCTCATAGTGTTTTTTTGATATTGTAAGAAAGAAGCCCTGTGGATCTTATTTAATCCACATATCTCAAGGGCTTTATAATGTTCTGACGACATTCCATATTTTCTGCGTACCAAACCTTGCCAATTTTGGATGGCATCTACTCCTCCCACTTTACTCATTCTGGCATTCATCGAGTTTCCATCATAATTGTCTTTTTTTTTTTTCTTTTCTTTTTTTTTTTTGTTGTTTTCTCTTTCTCAGTCAGTGAAGTACTGCGGTAAAAGATTAAACATTGGTCCATTCCAATACAAAAACAAAAAACGTTTTTTTTTCCCCTTTCCTGGTAATGTGTATTTTTAAAGCCAGCGTTCGGATACTGATGTAATTTCGTCAACCGTAAAATTTAGCATGCCGATCCTCCTTCCGTGTAACATTAGACTGTAAAAGAATGTAATTGCTGAGTAGTTATAATCCAATACAATTTTGACAAAATTTTCACATTATAATCAGCATTAATTCAATGGCCAAAAACCACATTTCTGCTTAGATACTAAACATTGTAGCAACTCTAGGATTTCCTATTGAAGTCTATCAAAAAACTTTTTTTTTTAATGCTCACTTTAAATTAATTGATCCAAACTTAAATTATACTGGCACGTATAGTACATGAATGTGTTGACTTTGCTTTCGTTGGCATTTTTAAAAGATGCATTCTTTTTACTAACAAAGCTGAGAGTTTGCAAGGCAAAGTGGAATAATGGGATCGATTTCAATCGACTGTTTCCCATGTTTTAAAGAATTTTTCATAAATTGGTCAATCCACGATATTCGTCATTTATTTGTTTGAATTCATTATAGAATTATTGATAGAAACTTTAGGAATCGTGGCTTGCCGTGATGGAATATTGGAAGTCAGGGTTCTTAAAGTACTTGCTGTTGTACCATTATTTTCCAAAGTGGAATACTGCATATCTGCTTCTGGTTACACGAAGGATTTTAATAGATGGTAACAGTTCATCGCTATGAATTAGTACGTCCGAGAGAGAACAGCTTAGCTGGTTATGTCGCTATAGATAAAGTGATGGCCAAATGGAAGGCATTTGATGAAAGAGTGCATGGATCACGCTGGGATCCATGCCAAGGGATCCCCTGCATAGTTTTCATTGGCAGCGGGGCGGAAATTATTCACACATGCATTCCTTGCAGGAATGTAAGCCACTTTTATGTTACGAGACTCATCTGGAGCGAGAAATTGCTTCTCCTTTTAAGCACACCATTAGGTAAATTTATGGTGGCTAATAAGATGAAGGTCAGCGTACCACTACTACGTATTGGCTGTATGTTTTTTCTGTAGCTCTGTTCTTTGCTTTTGTAACATTATTTTTTTTTTAGTTGGGAAGTGGCCCTGTGTCAACCAGCAGGTAAATAATTTCCACTGCTGTCCAAACATGCGATAAAAGTTTCAGAAATATCTTACAAAATTCAAAAAAGTTTTAAAAGATGAAGTAATAGTTTATTTAAGCATAGAACTGTTCTACTTTCTTTTGATTATTTAAGTTTGGAGTTTATAGCGGGGAAATTTTTTCAGCCACTCAGTTAATTTTATTTGACCCACTTCTTGAAACTCAGTCCTTTAAAAGGAGGGGCGGACATGGAAAGTTTTACGAAACCGAACGTTCGTTAATGAAATATTTTATTTTTAATAATTAAATATGTACATAACATTACCGATGCTTCAGACCTTTTTTGGTTCGTTTTTGAATTCTCAAGAAATAAATTAATGGAATTGCTAAACGCTGTCTCGTAATTCCCTTCCATACATGAAGGAATTTCAGTACTGTTTAATAAAAAAAACTGAAACCTGCAATACATTCAGAGTCGGGAGAAAACAGTGAAAAAGTAGTGGAATTGGGAGAACGATAGAGGCAAGAGACAAGGAATATCAGAGCGGGCAGACATATGCACAAATACCACCCTTGAAGCGAAAAGAACCTTAGAGCACATAATTAGGGTACCAGAGATGAGTAGTGGGTGAAGCAATCGACAATTGAGATTAAGAAAAAAAATTTTAATGTTGCTTTAATCCACTTGGATAGGTTGCATATATGGTCCGAAAAATGGAAACTGAAGTTTATTAGTTCTGAATGTAAGGTTATGAGAAACAGAAATCCTGGAGTCACGTATAAGCTAGAAGCTAAAAGAGGTCCAAGGTGAAAAGGACTCAGTGTTACGATTCGCTCTGACATGAAGTTTTCCACGCAAGGTGGTTAGGAATGCACGTGATATCCTGTCCGTGATTATTATGTTTGATAGTAGGGAGAAGGACGTTATTATCCCTCTGTACGAAGTGATGGTTACATCTCATTTGGAATATTGTATTCAGGTCTGGAGAGTGTACCTGAAAAGAAAGAGGGCCGACAACTAGATTAGACATGAACGCAAATCGATGGACGTAAGAAGAACGGTTTAGAAAGTATGGGTTGCAAAGTTTGGCAATCAGACATTTAAGAAGAAGGGGCCTGATTGAGGTGTATAATGCATTGAAGAAGAGATCGAATAAAATGAATGAGGAAGGTCGTAGGTGAGACACGAACCAGGCTACACAAATATAAAATCTCAGGGAATAATACATGATTGGATCCCTTGAAGTTTACTTATGAGCAGGGGGATTTCCGAACACTGCAATAAGTATCCCCAACGTTGCAGAGGCAGTAAGTCTGGCTAAGTTCAAAGCGGAATTTGGATGGTTACCTTTTGGGAATGTAAATATTGTTTATTTTTAATTTTTACTGATGCAGAAAGGTCCACTTCTTCGTATCATATCATTCTGCCTAAACATCTCAAATGTGTTTAGTAACTTGTTGGTGGAAATCTAAATGGAAAAATTATGAAGCGGAAAATTATTCTTTCTTAGTTTTTTTTCAAGTCGTCACTTAAACATCCTTTAATTTTCTGATTCATGATTATTCTCTCGGCTATTCAAGAGCATTTCATAAATATTGTATAATCAAACACAGAATAGATAATTCTAATAAGATAGCAATATTCGAGATGATGTGCTACCGAACTTGGTGGCATCGTTTGCTCTCTCACACCGTGTGAAAAAAGCTTGTGGTCAGTTTCCATCACCTTCGTAAAATGCTTACAAAATGCCTACTGACGGAAGGAACTTTTGGGCTCTTTTCGCATCTTGGCCGATTGACGCGACATACTGGTACCTTGTGAGCCATAGTTGCCTTGGCGCAATCCTAAAAGCGCACTTCAAGACAACGTAAAGCCACTTTATCTGCACTGCTCACTCATTCGTCTTTAATCCCAAATATTTAAAACTCATTTCAGTTACGTGTATTCTTGTAAACGAGCTTGACCGCTTTCTTGCTCCCTCTTTCAACAAATCAAATTATTTTATTCGTATTTTTATGGCTGCTGTGCGTACGAGCAAAACTCAAATCACGCGTGTCCCGTAGTGCTCCTTGCGAAATATTTCCATTCACTGTTCAAGAATTGTCTGCGTGCACCACATTTATCGAGTCACGACAGGTCACAGGTTAATCGGACAGAGAACCTTGTTTCTAAAAGGGAAAGTTTTTATATAGGCACGTGGTGTATGGTCATACCTCCCCCCACCAATAGTCAGTAACTCTTGTTTGTATCTGTTCTGATATTACGAAGGCCAAATGTGGTAATCAGAAGGAGTGTACAAGTCACGTTCTGCCATTCACGTGTGTATGGTAATGAGATCCCCTACTGGCACATGTGGTTTCTGGAAAAGGTATCCTTTAACTTAAACTGAATGGTAACAGATTTATTCCCTTAAGTCTTAAGGGAATAAATATGTTACAGTTATGTGGGCACTGCACTTAAAGATTACATTTGAATATGTCAAGAGAGACCAAATGTCATTTCTCGAGTATAACTTAACCACAGGACATGCGTGTTAAAAATCTAAACCAATAAATAACTGTGAAAGTATAAATACAGTACTGTACGAATGTTTGAATGATTTTTTTTTACTTAAGGTGAAGTTACCCTTCGTACTATAATAAAATTATACAAGCTAAGGCTGAGTGTGTTTTTATTATACTCTTACCTTTCTGTTCTGTTACTGGCTTCATTTTTGGTTTCTGAATAATGATGCACAAATGCTTACTACTCCAGCCCTGTTAAGAAAAAGAAGTCAACAAAATTCAGTTTTTAGCATGTAGATAAGTTACTTGAATTATATTAAACAAATTTTACTCAATTAATTTTATTCAACTATTATTTATAAATGTAAAGCGCCCAGCGATTAGACATAAGATATGAAATTTTTTAGGCGACCAGAAAGACACACGGTGTCCTTTCTATAATTTATAGGACCTATGTAAGTATGGGGAAAATTCTCTCGTCCATGTAAGAAGATGGTAGGATGTCTGGAGGCCACACCTGAAGAGAAACAGAGCTTCTAGTGACGTTTCAACCGGCAGGAGAGATTAAGACGATCAATTGCTGCAAACATCTTGGAAATCAACCTATGCAAAAATATGATTTGAAAAGAACTACAGAACACGAATCTTGTTTGACACCTTCTCCATAATTCAGTTTTAAAACACAAGAGGTGCTAGAAACAGATCAACGAGAGAACCCAACGTCCTCAGGCGACAAGGCCATGGGGTCTTCTGATTGCTTTCTTGAACTGTTTTCTTCCTGGGATTTGCCATGGTCACTTCCTACGATGGATTTCGGAAGAGTTCACAGAGGACACCAATAATTACATTGTTTCTTGCTATTTAGCTTTTAGTAATCTTAATTTACTTTTGTTGTTTTATGTTTATATTCGTTTTTTTTTTTTTTTTTTTTTTGTAACTTCATCGTTGTAACTAATAAATCCACTTGGAAACCTCGCTTGATAGCGAGGATAAACAGATTACAGCACAACCTGCCGTGTATTTACTTATTTCCTATCAGATCGAAATTGCACAGCATGTACTCTCTTAATCATATGCTTCCGTTTAATTCCATCTGTTACTCAATAGATTATCCACTGACTCTCAGAAGCTGTACAGTGACCAAATCATCTTCCACCCTTGGGGATACTTACGCTGTCATTAAGCAATAAGAAATATTCATCTGGCGAAGTCAAGCAAAAACCTTACCTCAGATTCACCATCTAAACATTTCTGGAAGGAAGGAAGTAGTTGCTTTAGGGAAAGATCTAATTTGTGTGAAACCTCTTGGTTCCAGCAGCCTCTTTTGCCTCACTGAACTATATTCATGCAGTTTACGCTTACAAAGTTAAATATAAGCGTAAACTATATTCATGCAGTTTACGCTTATATTTAACGCTTACAAAGGCGCGCAAATGTTAATAATTATTAAAAATGTCATGTTAAAAATATGTGGGCTAGTAGCACCAGACTAATCCCGGCATTGCATGGGGCATACCTAATTGTATGTAGCAATCAATACTATTACTACAGTGCAGTCTAGTATTTCTCAACTTTCTACTTCTGGCCGCTTTTCGAGCGAACAAAAAATTTGCATCAGTCCTGATATACTCCTTTCTAATTAATCAGCTTTGTTTTTTCATTCGTTTAAGATTAGGGGAACTTGCACCATCCGAGCGCTTAGAGCGAGAGTGCAGCACCACATTCGTTCGAGTTGGCCGTGATTCGAGCTCACGTGAATGCTAAATACGGTAATGATCGTTTTATTGTCAACGTGATTAGCTGTAAGCTCCTCTGACTCTGTGGTCGTGCCGGAACATAAACAGAACGTTTTGTGAGTTAAATTTATTATGGCACTTCGGGACACCACAGATTTGGTTGTCTTTAGCGTACGACTACTTTGGTTTGGGGTTTTTTTTTTTTTTTTTTTAGGAGCATTAGCAACTAAGGCCATATTGCTCCGGGATATGCGGTGGTCATTCCCTGACCTTTCCGCATCCTCCGTATTTGGTGGTCACGGGCTCGAACCCCGGTCTAATTAAGAAGCGTGTGCTACGCACTGCTGCTCCTGCCCACCTGGCTACGGAGGCGCCCCCGCCCACGACTACGACTACTTCGGTCATATTACGTCGGTTCATTTGCTAAAAAAAAAAAAAAAAAAAAAAAGTTCTGTTTATATTCTGGCACGACCGCATAATTCAGAGGAGTTTACAACTAGTCATTTAACAAGAATATTATCATAATCTTATTTAGCGGTCATGTGAGCTCGAACCACGATCAACCCAAACGCGCATTGCCCACGTCACTGTGTATTGTGCCTGTACAAATGTTTACGGTTTTCATGCTGTACTGGCTGCTGAGAAACCAGATGAAAAGGTCTTCGGGAATTCCTTCATTGTCAGAAGGGATGTGAACTTTGGCCTCGCCAAGAGAATAGCAAATCCGCTACTGCCATGTACGACGACCTCCTCCCATAATATTCTTCGAGATCCACAGGAGAACTCCAAAGATATCCAGTGATCCCGAAATGATTTTCAACCCACTTGTTGATAATTGTCGATTTAACTAATGAGTCGAAATTTTTCTTTTGTTCGTCAGCATTGAATCTAGTAGCGGACAAGTGAGCAGTGGAGACTATTTCAATGAGAATAGCACCCCCCCCTGTGCTCGTCTGCATCTATCTGTTATTCATAATATGCTATGCACATCTGCTCGGAAATCTCTTATTCATACCTTTCCATTATATAGCCGAGTGGTCAGGAGCGCGAGTGAAATAGCACACGCTCTTTGAATGGACCGGGATTCAAGTCTGTGACTACTAAATACGATTAACGTTTGTATTGATTATTTTACTGTAAACTACACTGATGGAGTTTACAGGTGGTCGTCCGGGAGTATAAACAAGAAAAGTTGTCATGTAGAATGACGATCCCCCCAATAATATTCTTCGAGATCTTTAGTAGAACTAGAAGAATATCCTCTCAGATTTTTTATTTTAAATTTTCCAATACATATGATCATAATTTCTATTATACTTTTAGTGAAGGTTTTTTTTTGGGGGGGGGGGGGTTGCACTGATCACACCTTACAATGTAACTCACACCCTTCTAGCCAATGGCTGGCCCAGGGGTGTCTCCTCAACAGAGAAATAAACTGATAATAATATGTCAGAACGTTTGAAGAAATTACACTGAATGCCTACGAGCGAGTGATTGACTTCCCGTGACTTGTGTGCAATGCTCACAAGATTCAAACTTATCTTGCTATCCACAACTCAGAAAACACTGAACCGGTACAGAAGGGGAAGAGAGTTTTCCGTTCCCTTTGTAGTGTTACGAGTTCTTTTTTTCACCGGGAGAAACCATAGGCGAATCACCCGAATTCCCCGAACCCTTAGCTTAAAGTTTAGCTCGATACTCTACAGAACATGCGCATAACTTTGTTGCAACTCACCTGTTGATCGAAGCGCTCCTTCCATACGCTTCTCCTGTGGTCGCCGAAAGCGTCAAGACAACAGATTTATTTCAGACTGACTTCCTTTTAACTTTTTTTGTCTTTAAATTAAGATTTGGAATGTTGGAGTACGACTCCCATTGAAAGATAGAAACTACAACACTCGATGCCTCTGACAATTCCGTCTGTGCCCCCGTAGACACAAAACACACAGCACTCCTCGCTTCCGCAGGAAATACGTCTGCAGAAGTTTTACCTGAGAGCCATCATTGGCTAGACCAAACGCACCTGCATGGGAGAACCTGTCGGTCCGGCCCACGGCAGTGACAGAAAGCAAAAAAAGGAAAGGGGGGTATTAAAACATTCACGTGCGGTATGCATAGCTAATGAGGGTTTGGACCGGTTCAGCATTTGCCTGTAGGCCGCTCGCCTTTCTCTACAACACTGTCACCAGCCATGACGTCTGGTGTGAGAGTATAAGTCTGACGTCGTTTGTTTCAGCCCGAAGTTGGCGTTTCTGTCGATGTTTCCTGCACTGTCTACCGAACAGGAGTAAACAGACATTGCAATTATTGGCATGGCAGTGGGAAGACCGTCAGAGATTGTCTTTGGGTTTGCAGATCAACAGGTTGGTGCCTACTGAGCACAGGAAAGTTTCCAGGACTGTACACGTCGGTGTGGCGCGTTCGCAGTTTTTCTATTACCTCCCGACGGACGTGAACATTGGAAGGTAAGTCAGCCGAGTACTTGGGTTAGACGTAGCCTTTGGGGGTTTCAGGTGTGACTTAGAAAGACGAGTGAATGCACTGTTCCTATCATAAGTTGATTTCTGTTAATGAGGAAAGATGAGTATTATTTGAGATTTGTAACGGGAAATAAGTTTTCTGTTGTAGGATGTTGAATTGTCTTTCAGCTGCCCCGGTTAATTCCGAATATTGAGATTTCTGGATGCGATGCACAGGGGTAAGACGCGGGGGGAATCAAGACCCTTGAAGATTAATCAACTGAAATCTTCAGTCATAATTGTTTATTTGACAAAAACCTTTTACCTTAAACTGTACGTGACAGTCGAAATAACCTTTTCAAGAATATTTAGAGAAATCCCCTCCTACAGTGTTAAGTATTTCACAAGACCATTTCACTCGATGCTGGACACCTTTCGATACTCGGATTCCGGTTGGATTTCACTCAATTTGTTCCACTAATTGAGTGAAATCCAAGTTGTGGTTAAAAAAGCGTAGTGAAAAATAATTTTTGCAGTACAACTGGAAAGTAGTGTGTGTGTGTGTGTGTGTGTGTGTATATATATATATATATATATATATATATATATATATATAGGACTGCTTGGAGACTGATTCTGGAAATTAAGCAGGAAAGGAAATTCTCGAAACAGAACGATAGAAATTTTATGCCAATGCCTTAATAAAATATCGCCTATGAACTATCGCTTAATATTCCGTATCTGCAGTATAAGGAAAGAAAAGCATTGGGAAGGAATAGACATTACAGGGGAAAACAGTTTTCCTCTATAATGTCTGCTCCTTCCTCTATTGAAATTCCCCACTCTTTTATTGTTTTACGATAATTAAACCCTTTAATAGAATTTTTCATGTGATCTTACGTATTGCAGAAGGACACTTCCTATTAGGTCAGCAACAGCATTGGCAAATTATGGTTGAGACCTTGATAGTAGGTTGCCACATAAGTAACTACTTTACACATTACTCATACCACCAAGGACAAGAGCAAGGCAGCATTCTAATTCCCCCATAAGGGACACTCAAAACGTTTCTTAGTTTTGATTCTGTCCAATACATTAATAATGGTATATAAATATAGAAACAATTTTGTCGGACGCATAAAATATTTAATTTTAAAAATATTTTTTAAAAATTAAACTTTATATTGTTCTTTAATTAACGAGTTTTAATACTGATATTCTCAAGGCCTAAAATTTGTCTAATTAGGATAGTAATCTTTCGATTATCTCCTGACTGTTTAGTCCTGGAATTCCGAAAGAGATGGTAATGGTTTAATTCCTTGGTCTTTATGAAGCACGACTTCCATTACACAAACTTATTTCAAATCTTATAAGTTTGAAATTAGTCTCAAGGTATCACGAGGTATTGTTGGAATGATGTTAAGTGTTCAATTTAATTTTGAAGCGCAATTGTTTTAAGGATATTAGAGTAGTTAATTCATCCAAATTTAAAAAAAAAAAAAATGGCAAATCTGATTTTTTGCTAAAGCTGTTTCACGGCGCTATCTTTCGTATTCAGCATGGAATATTCCTTTTGAATAAATCGCTAAAAATTACCAAGGTATTGTGTTATGAAACTAAGGAGAAAATAATGGTAGCGGAGGCTAAATGAGCGACCTTGAGCCACCTATTGATTTCCTTCCTACAGTAATTTCACAGAACTTCATAATACATTATGAATGATCAATACCAACCAAAAACTTTTTACCAAGAAACTTCGGTTTTCTGTAGTTCACCTTTTGTTAAGTGTATACGAAACTACTGTTAAATAATTTAATAAAATTATTTTGATAGCGTAACTGTGTGCTGTTATTAACACTGCAACTTTGGTTTAACCAACTTAATGTCCGAATCGATATTGGCGTTCTTTTTCTTCCCAGTAAAGACATTGAGTTATAGAATGGTATAGACGTCGCCAGCACTTCTCAGATTTCGGATTGCACCGACAATTCTTTAGAGCCATGTGCTTGCATTTTTCAGCACTGACATTTTTCTCAGCTGGAGCTTGTTTTTGACTTAACAAAATACTGTGGAAAAACACTGCCGATTTTTTCATCGTTATCAATTTTGAACCAGGCCTGACGTAGCCGAGTGGTCAGGAGCGAGGTGCATAGCACCCGTTCCTTGAGTGGACCGGGGTTCAAGCCCGTGACTACTAATTACGATAAATATTTGTATTTACAATTTATTGTAAACTCTACTGACTTGGTTGTCGTGCTGGAGTATAAACAGAAAATTAAAATGGGTTTCTCAACGCCTTACTTCAGAACACGCAATTTCTTTGCCTTGGGGTTGGGTGTTCAGGGCATTCAAGAAGAAAATTTAACGTCTATAGTTAATCTATACAGGCTCTGCAATAGAACATCAAATAACTTTTATTTTCGGCGCATGAAATTAGACTTCAGAGAATGGCACTGAATGTGGTTATGAATATTCGAGAAAACGTACTCAATCTGAAATGAGTAGTTTTCGCCCTGAGTTAAGTGTTCAATCTTCTAGACTTAAGTTGTGCGGTCCTTGCATCAAACATTTCCATGCATTCCTTTCATGAACTGTAAAATGTCTACTCCAGGTAGACATGTCTACATACCCATCGATGACCTCTGGCGTATTACAGTTCCCTTCGTTTAGTGCTATGAAGAAAGTCTGCCCTTTCCATCAATAGATGGAAGTATTATTGTCCAAATATTTCTAGACTTGTTACGTAGTTTAAATGCACGTCTCGATTCCGAAACCTGAAAAAGGAGACGTTACTTAAGCTTCCACACATTTCGGCACACCCTGTTGGGGAAACGAAAATTCCCTCCAGCTAACAAGGAAAGGGCAGGTTCGTGAAGAAGCGACATTCTTGCCCTCTGTAGTTAGAATGGCATTCGCCTAACACTAGAATAGTGAGATCCCTACGTTGGTAGAACGCTACCGACGTGGCCGAAGGAAGCAGGTGGGGGCGGACGTGGATGGGGGAAAGAATTCTGATTCAATTAGTAACTTCAGGGGAAAATGTAGTTTACAGCTTAATTGTTTTTATGGTAGATGATATAACAACGCTCATTTACAATGGTAGCTGCATTTTGTTCTGAGCACTTGTAGGTTAAAATGATCAAAATGAGTAGCAGTGACCAAGTACGCTTCCCCAGTGTTACTCTCAGTCCCAGAAAAGAAAATTTTTTTTTTTTTTTTTTTTTTTTTTAACAGGAGCTTTAAAATCTGAGCTATAAAATCTTTTGAGAGCTTAAATAGTTTTGTCAGGCAAAACTCTCGGAATGTTTTTGGCAAGCTCTGGACGTCAATCTTTAAGTGAACGCAAAGTTGGTCACTGACTAGAGTAATCAGAACAGCCTGTCATGCGACTACTTGGTGTTGGCCAGTTTTGCCATTACGAAAACAACTATCTGAATAAATTCCTATTAGTTGCCTAAAATAAATAAAAAAAAGTAGTCATGTTTGTAAGAAAGAAGCTTAAATTTCATTACTCAAAAGATTCTTGCAGAAAGCTGCATAATTAAGACTACAGTGGTGTCTTTATTTCAGAAATTTGTATGGACAGGGCAATGAAAATAGCAAATCTCTATGATATGAACACCATGGAAACTCAACGTGATAATTGTAAATGTTCCTTTTGCTTCACAAAAGTAATAAATAAACAGCAAAAAATAAAAGGTGAAATAGCGAGCAATGTTCAAAATTTGGAATATATGTGGTTTAGAAATCAAATAAATGCTCATAAGGTTTCATATGACGAGGAGTATTATCACTCCACTCAGACAATTTTTTGAATGGCTCAGTACCACCTGATCGTATGAGCCTTCGTCCAGTAATTTTGCAGGACGCTTTAAATACTGTATTTGATGGATTTCTGAGAAACAGGGTCGTCATTGGTCAAATATAAAAATCTGTTTCTTCCCATGGCCAGAATTATATCATCTCAGACGCTATTACTCCTGCGTCTACGCGCACTATATGTTCAACAATCCATTACGATTTTTATGAACCGGTTACATATATTCTGGGTGTTTTTCTTCAGCTCATTTTTGGTAATCTAACCTTAAGGTTGGATTATCTAAAATAAGTTTAATTAATCATTTAAGAAACGTAATGTCGCATGCGCATTTACACAAGGTAAAATAAATAAAGTTACGGGAAAGTTTTTCTGTATAATTAAAGACGTTGGCTCTTGCCAAACCCTTTGCATGTTTACTTGTTGCATTTGTTTCGGGGTAGTTCTCTTATTTTCAGTATAAGACAGTAACAGGAAGTGGTTTTATTTAACTGAACAAACTGAGAAGAGAATGCATTGGTTTCGCTTCTAATTCAATCAAAATAGCATTATCAAGAGGGCAAAACTCCCTCTTACATAGACCTATGTACTCTGCAGTATAAAGGAGCATTGCATAGCAGTTATCACTTCAGGAGTTTGTCAGGGAAGTATCATTTTAGAAAATACGATCTACTTTGCTTCCATTTCCTGTGAGTCTTCTAATCTTTGTGCTAGTGACATTTCACTTAACCTCGTGTATTCGTTACCACCAAAGGCTGCTTTCCTACTTAAAAATCCCCCGTGGTTACGCTCCTGTATTATTTTCGATGGCTTCCTTAAGATACTGTCTGACTAGCATAATGGATGCGGCAGTTCAAGCGGGACACTCGAAACGCGTAGCGTAGCTAGGGTGACGCTCGGTTGAGCGTTTGGGGGTCGCGAAGTTCGTGATATTGTACTTGTCATCCTGCCTGTCAACCAATGAGCTTCTTACTTTCTATTATTTGGTATTCAAAAGAATATTTTTCGCTCTCTTCCCTTTTTCGCGGTTAGGGAATTGGATAGTGTTTTTTCCAAGGAATACTTTCCGAATACTTGCTTTAAAATAGCAAAATCAGAATTTAAACACGTTAGGACACTTGTTAAAGAGCCTTCTATACGCCACACCTTACTCTTTCTCCTATTAGATCCCAAGCGTTATATGGAATAATACTAGCAAAGTTATCTTATCAAGTCATTTTTTACAATACGTAAAAAAGGATTGCGTATGCACCAAGACCCTTCATGGTCTGGTAGTAATGAAAGTAGGGTCTACATTTACAGGTGTGTCCGTTTGTTTTGGATGATCAAGGAAAATCGCCTACTTGGTTAACAATGACGTTACCAAACCTCACGTGTTTATCACCAGTGTCCTCAACTGTATACAATCCATGTGTTATTATACTCTGTACAGGACGGGATAGGCGTACGGTTATCTCGAAGGTCAACTACTTGACGTCCTTGTGTGGTGGTTGGTTCTGAACATTCATCATTCCATGGACCATCGTGCGTGAGCGTGCTCATTGAAATGGACGTTTTCTTTGATCACGATTAATACGAATGGCTTGCAATTCATTTTCAGTGTCTACGCTTGTAACGCGAATTAAATGAAATTTAGCTTAGTATACGAGGAACATATGGTCTTTGTCCGCTCCTTATAATTGTTTAATCGCCTCCTCCGCTTACATATCTGGAAACCAGTATTTCTTTAACAAAACTATTTTGCATAAAAAAATTAAACCTGATTAATCAACTTCTTGGTTTGTAAAAATGACCTAACGAGGTCACGATTTGCAACGTCCTCTGTCAATAACCAGCTTTTGGATAAATGCAATGCAATTACAAGTATGGCCTTTTAATTAACTGAACCACAACATCTCGTGTTGGAATTCTGTCCTCTGGTTAAGGAAGTTTTCTTTGATACGGGCAGCCGAGTGAAGACGTAGAGTGAGATGACTTGATCCTGTGACCTCTTTCAGTGGCCGTTGTTCGCAGGCGGATGTTTCACTTTCAACACCCAGAACCGTAAAAGGTTAGATGAAGAAATGCCCACACATCGATGCACACACCTAGAAAAAGTCCTTGAAGTTGACGAATAAGCCTACTCGTAGGGTGGAAGTGGTATCGGTGACACTATTTAGTACAGTCGAAACTGCAAAGTGCCGCGTGGGGGCGATAGAAAATACAGAAAGCCTGGTGGCGTCATGACCCAAAGGGATCAGCCCTGCGCTTGTGTGCATTTCTCAGAATAAAAACATAGTCATCTGTATAGTTTTTGGTGTCCACCCCTTAATCCTCCTCCCATTGTAAGAAAGGTCGAATTCGATATGTCATTCATTAAAAAAAAACAGGTGGATGTTAAACTGATTACTTGTTTACTTCAATGGCAAACTACTTAACCATTTAAGGCAAAAACTTAAGAACAGACTTAACAACAAACTTTATTTGAAATTACATAATGCCTCAAAGGGTTCAAGCAGATATTCTCAAAGTGTTGATCACCATCCCCCTGGGGTTGTGAGAAACTTATAGGAGACCAAATATTGTTTTAAAACTTTGTCTCGGGTTTGAAATGTGATTGTTTATCATTAGCTTTATTTATGGGGTGGGGTGAGTGCAAGCATTCATTTATTATAGAGGGTAGCAGTATCTCAATTTGAGAGCACCTGGATTACTGGTCACAGGGCTGCCTGAGTTCCAAGTAGTTGTCACATGCGTTGTAATTATTGCTGACCATTGTCTGGACGGAGCTAAACTGGAAGTGTAGGTGCATTCCTGTTGCCGAAGAAAAAATTTTCTGTTTCTGGAAACAATACGACTGTACCGTCTGAGGGGAACTTCATGGAATATAATGGCAATTTGTGTAGCAGAGGATGACCTGTCTGGCATAATCTGTGTTGGTTCTGCTCTATCCGGTTTTGTTATGCTGGTTGTGGGGACTGGGTGCCTGAAATGCTAAGAGACCTGTGTGAAAGCTGCTTTGAATACATGCAGTAGGTGAAATAGTAAATCTGTATCTACTGGTGGGATTGGCAGAATCCTAATGAACTACTCTTTTAAGTCTCCTCAATTGGTGTCTATATCTGTACAGCAATGCAATTTCTTCAAGGTTCCAGTGATGCCCAGTTTTACTTGAATGTAAGACCGAATCCAATGTGATAACTTTACCGAGTCGTGCATTGTCTTTTGACTCTCCTACATGTACATGGGAATGTTTTATTTTGCCTTCTGTTGGGAAGGCCGTGAGGAGTTTTCGAATGGTCCCGAAAGCAGAGGTGTTTTTTTTTTTTTTTTATCTTGAGCTTTCTGGCTAGTAAACTGGGTGATCTTATTGCCCAGTCCAGGGCCGAATGGGAGCGTGTCTTAGCACGTTTATCATCAGTTTTAGTTCCGTAGCTTCCCTAGGGTGGAAGTCATTATGATTCTCATGAACTGAAGTGGAAACCTAGTAAGAATGAAGGCGCTTCTCGCTCAGCCTGAAGGTTAGGGCCCTTGCAAGATCCGAAGAATCTGTGATTTAAGGATCACAGCTTCTGTGTGTGTCAGGGATGGCTAGACTGGAAGGAGAGGACCTTACCTCGATCAGGTTTTCCATACACTTTACTGGCCATAGCAATGCTGACTATCCCATCTCGGAAGGGGCCACTTGTCAACTTCTGAAGTTTAATGTTCGGATGGATGGCATTCAAAGGGTTTCGAAAACCGGAAAGCAGTTGAGAGTCATGGCCCCAAATGGCCAGTACATCGTCCACATTGCTTAACCAGAGTTCTGGCTTGTGAAAAGAGAGGTCACCATGGTTTTATCCTCAAGTGCTGACATGAACTCAGTGCGGGAGGAACCAACTCTCTTCCCTTCAGTAAGAAGGGGAGAGAGTGGGTTCTCCCATACTGAAGTCAGTTTTATGAATGTCGATAAGTAATAAGATCGCTCTGTTTTACAAAAAGCACAAGATATTTGGGGAAACTGAAAAGCTCTCCAGCAATCGGTACATGTTGAGGAGACTTTTAAAGAATCTTTCTTCGTTAGGACTTTTCCCAATTCTATCGATAGAACAAGCGGCAACTAATTAACAACGACCTGGTGCACGTGTTCAAATGTGGCCTGGACACCGGCCCCACAACCAGCACAACAAAACCGTTTTTCTACAGAAATTGCTAACATATCTAAAAACGTTCCACTCAAGTTATCCAGCTGTAAGAAACGAAAAATCTTCTTCAGCATATTCTGGAATATTTTGTGAATTGAGTTCAAATCTGTGATATTTAACTTATGTATAGCTTATTAGGATTTCTGGTTTAATGCAACTAAAACTTTCGTTCACATTATTGAAGATACATGCAGTATTTCAATATAATGAAAAAAATTAGAATCTTTCAGTTTTGCTATCTCCTCTCCTACCCCGAAAGGCAAAATAAACGCTTCTTACTTCACGGAGTGATGCCTAGCTGCATTCCCTAATACTATCATAAAAATGGCTTTCTTGACCAGGTGCATTTCGAATTTTTAAGTTCTCTTGAGAACGAACACTTCTGATTTAGGAGCAGCACGAAGTAAAAGAGGGTTAATTGAGTCTATATGGAATTTTTGTTATGTAACGATATTTACATTTCATTAATCAAAATTACGCTGTTTATTCTGGAACAGAAATTTTCCTTAATTTCACATGAGCGCAATTAAGGCAGATTGCAAAAGTGTTTACGCTTCTTTAGTTACTCCCTGTAGAGGACTTTTTCAATTACTTTTAAAAAATTACTTTTTCAATTCATTATGAGAACAAGGTACTATCAATCCCTCCTCAGATGAAAGGGCAACATAATAGTTGAACTTTATAACGGTTTCATATGATCAGTGTAACAAGGAAACGCAGAAAGCACCTGTTAGAAAGGGGGGAGGGTGAGAAATGTAAAACTGAATGGCCAAGCATGAAAAGTTATGCCACGTCTCCCTTTATGTAATGGCGAGCGCAGTACTGTTTTGCGAGTATATTTGACTCCTTGCCTTTTGAGCCTGATATCAGAAGAGGGGCTGCACAGCAATAATTTGAGCCACACATTCCAGTTTCAGTCAATCCTTAAACTGGAAGTTGCAAGTATTAACAATTAATTTGTTTCACCTTTTGCATATATCTCGTTTAAATAGCAATGTAAAATTTTCTGAGTGCTCCTGACAAGAGATGGGTCATAAATGGGTAAAAGTAAAGGAATAAAATTATTCTTGAAAATAGCTTCACGAACGAACTACCAGTTCTCTAATCTGTCACAGGGAACTAGCACAAAAATGCCCTAATTTCACTGAAGATTTCAAATATATAACGCACTGCTAAACGAAATTGTTCTTTCTCTGCTCTACAAGTATATTTTGTAACGCCACTCGGGGGAAAAAAAATTTCCATAAGAATACGCAAAGAAATTTCTTGGGAAAAAAAAATTAATTATATAAATGAGTACTTCACTTTTTCTGGTTTCCAGTTTCTTAGTAATGATTTTTAATCATGCACCGCAAATTGTTAACAGAACTACATTGATCTAAACCTTGTTGAAATATAATCAGATCCGTACTCGTCTCGTTAACTGAAGCGGAATTTTTTTTCTAATCAGAAAAGTGGAACAAATTGTACAGAAGAAAGCATTGCAGATTTGATTGACTTAGTCAAAATGATTACTTTGTCTGAAGATGCTGAAGCATACCAGAATTTCCACCAGAAATTCTCATTGGTCAACCACGCATGCTCTTGGGATAAACTCTGTAATTTCCATTCCTTAAGAAAATGCCCTCGAGGGTAGGAGACCTGGACAGGAAGTAGTGTGGTACTTGCACCACCCTGAGTAGCAAGAACAGGTTCTTTCTGACTCCCCCCCCCCGATTGGCTCACTAAACACCAAAGTAACAATGTGCGAAATCTAGAAGTGTAACGCGTCTCTGGAACCTTGAAGATAATTACTGATCCCCGTGAGTCCACGTGCCTCATTCTTTCTCCGGATGATGGACACGAAAGAGACTAATCTGTCACACTCAGGTGTGAGGAGATGAATCGACGCACTGGCACAGTAGGGGTTGTGAGGAACATCATCCAACCGAACTATTCCCATGTTCCGGCGTTTACCCAAATGGCCTTCAGGAAGGCTTAAGTGGTGACTAAGTGCAAATTTAACGACTCAAAAATTCTTTGTTGCAGTGCCTTAAGTCGAAATTTCGGAGCCTTCACTACAAATATTTTTGTAGTGATAGTGATGATACCAATTGGAGATAAAGGATGGATTCTCTAGCTTCCCCTTGCCGACTTGCAACCATAATTGCTGGTGGAGATAAAAGGGTAAGCAGAAGTCTGTTTCAAAATTCCATCCTTCTTACAATCCCTTCCCCCAGAAAGTACTGGTACTGAGTGGCTACAAATTTAGCCTAAAGGTGTTCAGTTGGTGGTTCAGCTGATAAATTCCACGCTTATTAGACGGAGTGGAAGTTCAAAATGCAGCAGATTAGAAGAAATTAACTCCAGATCGCAGCGGTGTCCGACTTAGGAGGTTATTAACCTTGTTAACTATTAAATCGGCTTCACCTGTGTAAATAACTCCCCCATAATGCTTTGGAGCTCTTATTTTCCATATCTACCGCTGCTTGTGTAATCAGAACTTGAACAGAGGTAGTGTCGTAGTCATCAATGTGACAGGCTTCTCTTTGCTACCTGTGATCAGCTTAATTGATCTGTGACTCAAATTGCAATAACATCAGCCTTTCAAAAGAAGTTTTCTTGGATTAATTATTGTATTAAATTGACCAACGTCCTATTGTCTAACTTTGGTAAGTTTATATATACAGTACTTAATAATAATATACGTATATATAATATGTGGGGGTTTGGAATATTAAAGCGCGTTTATAGATCCTGTGAATTCTGGGATTTTCTTAGGAATAAATATTTTTTCATATGAAAGAAATACATAGTTGAAGTAATAGCGCAAAGGACAGTTCAAATCATAAGAGTTATTTTTCGTTATGGATTTCGTGGTTTGGTATATTATTCATCCCACAGAGTTGAAAAGTATCAGTTAGTGTAGTAGCGAAGTTAGTGCAATTAAATATAGTTTAAGCGTACATTCTACTTTTTTTTTTTTCGTAATGTTCGCAGGCTATTGATCTAGAACGTTGACGGCCTTAAGCATCAAACCTTAACCCTGATGTAAATTTACGTAATGCCTTCGACACAACTATAACAAGAAATTAGAGAATGAAGTAGGAAACCGGAATCTCGACCTGTTCAACCAGTTTAGAATTTTTGGTCAATGAATAATCGTACTGGCCTGAAATTCTGATTACTTTAAGGTAGTGTGGAATTAACAATTTCACATTCCACCCATTTAGCGAGGTCTGTATTCGAATCCACTCCATTACTGGGGAAAACGTGAGCATTTTAAGGAGCGCTGAACTAATCGGTCCCTGAACGAGGGTTCGGGAACTTACTGAATTGGTTTATTTATTATTATTATTTATTTTTATTTTTTTTTTTTCCTGGCTGCATGAATTCATAAACAGACACGCTCATTGATTTCAATTTTTTCTCATCCTTTGTTTTTCACTCCTCTCTCTGAGATTGTTATGGTATTCACGTATGATTTCGAACAAATATTATTCGACTATAAACACCTTCCGACATGGAATATATCATGATGTTTCGTAATGAGCAAACTGGGATGTATGAATCTGTGTGGGTGTAACCTTTGAGGGCTATAAATGGTAATTCTTTATTATCTCTTAATTTTTGTTTTATCTGTACCTTCACTGCCCTTACTATTTATTATTCTTTTCCTTATTTGTTCCACACCTTCTACGTTCTTTTTGTATCTCCCTATGCATCCTTTACCTTAGTATTGTTTTACTAAGGCTCACAGTGCAACCTAACTGCTATGTTAATTCTCAATGTGATTGGAAAAATCCAAGAACGGAGGATTAATTTCTTTTACAATTAGTTTCTAATTAATTAATATCTTAATAAATTAGTTTATTAAGAGGTTACAAATGTATTTTTGGCAGAATAGTGTATCTCATCATTAACTGAGGTCGACACAAATAAAATAAAATATAGAACAAGGCAAACTTATATATATATACACACTAGAACCCAATTTTAAGTTTCTAATAATATAATTACTCCATTCAATTAAAATTATCTTAATCAACATTACAATAAAACTTATATTAATCAAACTAATTAAGTATATTTAATGATGCTGAATTCCTGCAATCAAAATAATGACATTTCCATTTCGTAATATCTAAAATTCCCTGAGCAGTTCCAATTCACTTGCGCTCTGATCCATAACACGACAGGTCACAGTCCTGTTCATGAACTGGCCGTTGATTGGAGCTTACTGCCATTTGCTTCATCAGTAATGAACATTGTCTCAGACAAGCTGAAGTAAAACATTGTGGACATGTTTGCATTTAAGCGGTCCCAGTGGTTCCCCGCCAAACCGCGAGAAGAGCGTTACTGTGAAGAAGCAAAATCTGCCTAGGCCAGATGAGGGTGTGAGTAATATGGTGAATAGTGTTATTCTTCTGCCAACTTAGGGATGCCTGTTGGAGTTCTACCCCCAGGAGAGCAAGGAGGGAAAGGACTCGTGAAAAGAAATGTGGAAGAGGATGGGAATAGTAAAGTATAAGACAAGGTTGAGACCACAGGGAGGGAGTCTAAGACGAGCAGGAGGTCAAGAAACCGCTAGTGGGAAACATCCAAATAGAAGGATGCCATGAGGACAGCAGAGGGTCAGTAAGGTAAAGGGGAGAGATCGCTGTAAGGTCGGCAGAGAGAAACTATTCCGCAATGGTAAGAGCAGGTCTCAGGAAAGGGTCTGGACTTTGGTATCTCACTCTTTAATGTCTTTATTGCAGGCAGTAAATGGTTACATGATTGCCTGATGCAATAATACCCACAACAGCGACAATGCTAGGGGTTTAACATGAAATAACTAATACAGGAAAAATTACATAAAACATATATTAGAACATAAAACGTATAATTACATATTTTGCATTTAAAATTGATATTAACATGGGAAATAAAAAGCGATGAAAAGACAAAAAATGTTCCCCGATGTACGATTTGTCCTCTATGAACGTTTTGTAGGTCACATCCATCTCCTGGACGTTGTGGAGCATCTCCATGGGCAGGAATCAATCCCCTATCCTGAGCCTCCACGCTGCAGAGAATGGAGGGCTCTTTAGGGCTTCAGGGGATCCTCCAAATGCACATCTGCCAAAAACTTGGCGTATTGACTTCATCCGCTATCATTTTAATTGACACGAGCAAGCGGAGGGTGAATATCCGTTTGGAGACTTCTGTAATTTAGAAGTTGGGTGATATCTGAAGTATGTGTGCGTGGTGGCAGGTTATGCTTGAAGACCCACCGAAGAAGCCAGTCTTCTTCGGTTGCAATGGTTTTTAGCGTCGTTTTCGTTGCCGACGCCCAGATTTCCGAACCGTAGGTGATGACTGTCTGCAGAAACTGGTATATGTATTGGAGCGTGTACTCACTCTGTGACATGAAGGTGTTGTTTGGCAAGCTATCTTGATCTGCAGACCTTGTTGTGAATGTCTGCAACATGGTGTTTGAAACTGAGTTTAGAGTCGAATATAACGCCGAGATCTTTGTGCTTGGTGACTGGGGTGATGGGGATTCCGTGGATTTCCAGATTTAGTTGTGGTTGGGTTTGATTTGAGTGAAAACACCATTTGTGCAGATTTGTTTGGATTTATTATACTAGAGAGGGCAGGCGTCGGCAAATGCAATGTCCCACCCGAAGGATTTGCCACGCCACTACACCGAGATATTTCAGTGGCAAATCCGCGCTAGAATGTAAGCATCACAGAAATAGAGATGCTACCAATTTTTTGCTGATGGAATTGGCATATCAGTCAGGAAGCGTCTATTCCGCTTGAAGAGTGCGGTACAGTAACGTAGGAAAGCGTTGAAGGCTTTCTTGGTTGTTGATCAGGGAATAGAAAAGCAGGAGGGATGGAAGATTGCACCGCAGAAGTTCTTGCATTGTCAAGCATAATATGGCTTCAGTCTCTCCACAGATAAGTGTCATCATTAGCGCGAAACAGAGTTTCTAAGTCGTTCTTCGATAGATCCATGGCCTGTGAGCATAAAGGCTGTTTTCAGGTTGGGAGTGAGCCAAGTCAGGGTGCATTTATTGAGAAGGCTACACTAGAATGAATTTCCTTGTGATATCACCTTTTGGATTTTGCTGACCAGTGGCTTGCCAGAGTTTGGAAACTTCCGACCACAGCCTTCCTTCTTCCGGACAAAGTTTGTCCTTCAGTGGTTTATGCGATTCCAAGAAAATTGATGGGTATTGGTCCTGGTGCGATGCAAGAGGCATCAGAAGGCGATATGCAGATCTAGGGGAAGGTTACCTGAGATTACTTGAAGTGCCGGTGTCGAGGTTGTTCTGCATACTGTGGTTGAGTGGAGAAGGAAACGACGCTGAATTTATTAAGTTTGTTGGCAAAGGTGACTCTTTCTACCCTGCAGAACCAGGGAAGGACACCATAAGAGACAGTTGGAAGAAAGATTGTGGAATGCATTTTGAGAGTCCTATCCTACATTCCCCAATTCCAATCACTCCTAGTCACACAGGCCAGCATTCACGTGTATCTCTTGACTTTGCCCTTTGCGTATTCTAGATGGGGTAAGAAAGACCACTTGTGATTGAAAATGACTCGGAGATATTTGAAAGAGGAATGCATTTTAAGGGATGTACCTTGAATCCGAATGACAGGAGGCTTGCGGATATTGAGTGCCTTTTATTTAAGAAGTGACGGTCAATTTATGAATCTCTGCCCAGTCAGTGAGTACAGCTAGGACAGAATTAGCCTGCGCCTCCAGAGCGGCCCGGCCGAGACCCTTTACAAGTAGGACGAGATCATCCGCATAGGAGAACATGGCGGTCTGAGGGGAAACTGTTGGAGAACCACTTATTCAACAGAATGTTCCACACATCCGGGCCTAATATGGTTCCTTGGGGGTAGACACTTGAGATTTTCTTGGTCACTTTCCACTCGATAAACTAGTTCATGATACTACTTTACCGTTGACGGACGTGGCCTTAAAGAATCGAATAAGGTTCGTGCGCAGCATCGATGGGGCGAAGACGGTTCCAGATTTGGCCATGCCAACCATTGATCTGATAAAAACTAGAATCAGTGCCCACCCAACCCTCTCCAGAACACCTAGAGGATGAATGTAGAGCTGGCTACTGTCTCTGGCCCATATTGCCCTGAGATGTCATCGTTCTCATGGCATTAGAGTAAAATGCCTCGATGCTGTCGTCAATATAGTTGCAAATAGACTCATCCAAAAGGGATGGTTGGTAGAAAAAAAGTACAGCATCACAACGCTGCAAGGCGTTTACGAAAGCCTGACCTCCTGTGTGTAAGGGGTGACTGTGTTCCTTGGCTTCTCAAAATTCCAGCATTAGATAGCCTAGTTCCTTAAGATTGTAACTTTGCAAATAGACACCAAAATAAAATATATGTTGGTGTCAGTTAGGAGATATGAAGTTTTTAAAAATCTGTGGTGTTGCTTCTCAACCATCTTTATCAGCCGCTGATAGCATGAAAGAAGTAATAATTTGACTTTCATGAACGTAACCTAACGTGGATACGAAAATATATACATTCTTAGATTAGTCATATATTTACGTTGTCATTCTGAGTCCTGGACTTTCTCGAGAACTTCATTGCACTACTTCCTTAATCTTGTTTTCACTTTCTTAAATTGGTTCATTATAAAGTTTCTTATCTTGCATATCTTTATTTTCTGTTTTCACTCTTAATTACTTTCGAAGGTTCTTCCAAAACGTCACGAACTTTCTGCGTGCTTCACAGAGCGGAATAAGATCATTCTCTGCGCACACACCGTCCGTACTCGCACGTGATTCGAATACTTAGGTCAGTGATCACGGTCTCTATTCGGACCCGGACTGTTGGACTGAAATATAAAATTACCGACTGCATTAAATAAGAACGTGTTCGATTGTGGAGTGGCATATAAAGTGTCTTCGCACCATACTTGGCTTACGTCTTCGTGTCACAGGTATGCAAGTCTTGTTTCACTATTCTGGACATCTGCATGCGAAACGCGCAATTAATTAAAAACAGAATGCCGAACGGAACGTGTGACATGAGCACGAGAACACTAAGCTCGGTGCAGGTGTTAACATTTCGTGACAGAAGATTAAGCCGATCGGTGAAAGACTGGATTAATTTCTACTTGCATTCTCCTCTCTGGTCATGAGTAAGACTGACAGTGATCTGGTGTGCACGTGAGAAGGTCAAAGTGGACCAACGATACATTAATCCTCTGAGCGCTTCTCTCTCGTATTTTGGATGAATAGAATAGTCGGAATAACTGACACGCTGATTTTTTTTCTTTATTTAAGGGTTTACTTTGTTTATCAATTTCGACGTTGTTGGTTTTTTTATTTTTAGAAATAACTGATTACATGCGATGTCCTGAGGTTTCTCCATTGCATTATGAAATCTTTGAGAAATGAGATTTAGCAAGTACGTGAGAAACCTTGTGGGACTGACCGCCTCTCATAGTTAAGTGCTAATGTAGTCCTTAAGATATCCTTAGGTTTAATATTAATAATTTTGAGATGTTCTACAAAAGTTCACTTATAGTAGCCGTCCAAGTTAACATTTAAATATTCGATGTGTACAGGGTGTTTAAAATTAACATGACTTAAATATCTGTTGGTAACATTAGATTTTTCTGTATTGCTTCGTTTGGTCTGCCTTAGTATTTAAGTTTTATTATAAATGTAACCCGTGTCCTCTAGCTAAAGCTGTAAAGGGACATTTCTTTGGAAATAAATTGATAATAATAATAGCCGTATAATAAGAATGTGAGTGTCATGTAATAATTGTCGGATTTCCGTATTTAATTATTAAATGTAAAGAAATAAAATTTACATTCGAAAAATGCGTAATTAGTTGTAGGGAAGTATTCTGGTGGTCCGCTACCCGCGAACCTATGCAGTCCTCTACCTCCAGCATTTTCTGTTTTGGCCTGTAGCCAAAAGAGGTTGGACGCCCCTGCCCCGATGCAAGGCATCGGTAGAAGGCAGTGCAGTGTTTTCCAAAATTTTCTGCCGCTGAGAAACTGCTCAAAAATAATTCGACACTCCACCCACAGTTTTATAAGTAGTGCAGTAGCATACGCGTTTGAATGAACTGTAGTTTTAAGCTCGCGTGATTGATAAATTCAGTTAACGATTGTATTCATTGTCGAAATGATTAACTGTAAACACCTTTTGATTTAGTGGTCACGCCACAGTATAGCCAGAACTGTGTATACTTAACCAAGGTCATCTGAAATCGGCTACTTCATTTAATAATAACTCTAATTTCATTTACTATCTGAGACTGGTAATAGGTTTATAATCCGCGTTACGCTAAACACAACTGAAGAATGAGATCGGCTATAAACTAGTATACGTGTATATTTTATAGCCATTCCAAAAAGAAAGGACTGTCGATATACAGTAGTGTGTTACAGTAGATGGACTGAGTAGTCGGAAGAAACTTGACATTGCATTTACATTTCTGAAGGGTGTAATTTTCTATGTATACGAGGGGCAGTTAAAAATTTGTGAGAACAGTGTATGTATGTGTATATATATATGTGTGTGTGTGTGATATCTTAATAAATCATTGAATATGTTATTTTGATAGCTTTTTTTTTTTTTTTTAATATCTTGCAGTTTTTTCGTGTTATTTTATATGTCAATGTCAAATGCAGTTTCTAAAATTGAATTTATGTTGGTAGATGGAAGAAGAATGAATATCCAGCAAATCGAGCATCTTTGTGATCAAAGTTTTGACCGAGAGGGCAGAAATGCTAACTAAATCCATGAAAAGATGACTAGTTATGGGAGGGGTATCATGAATTATGCTACTGTTGCAAGATGGTTGGCAGAGTTCAAAAGAGAATGGGCCTTAGTCAAAGATGATCCAAAGTTTGGTCGACCTTCTAGGTTGTTTCAGGAAATAAAGCAAAGATTAAAGAACAGTTCATTCAGCAAGTTTGGGTTCGAATTATGAATTGGTGCTGACTGATGCACGTATTATAGCTTTTTAAGGAAGAGTGAAAAAGCAGCATCCGTGTAAAAGTTCTGTATGAATGACCGAGCATAAACTTCGTTTTTGTGAGGGAACAGAAGCCACTTGGAAATCGATTAACTTGGCTGTTGCATGAGTTAAGCTTCTCGGTAGGGGGAGAGGGGAAAGACTAATGCGAATGATTTAATGCAGATATAGCAGTATGTGTGGTACAGTTAAATTGGAATTCGCTAATTTAATTTCATAACCAACAGCTGCTCGGGGAGCTTAGCCAGCACTGTAGACGTTAAAAAAAATTAGACAAAAATTGGCCAAGAGCCAAATAAGACCATAAAGAAGCTTTCTAATCAATAGCTAAATAGAATGCCGTTAACCATTTTTAGCCCCTTGCACGATAGTAGCAAATGTAAGGTGTACTACTACGGAGTTATACTACGCTTGTTCGAATCCATGTGATACCGTAATATACTGCTGATCTTTGGCAATCACGAAATAAATAATTTTTTCATTTATTTATTATTATTTTTTTTAATTTCGGAAAGTTGCATTCGTTAAAAAAAAAATCTTAGCTTGCGAAAATGCACAGAAATATACTCTGCTTCGACTGCAATAAATATTTTGTAGCCAAACTTCCATTCTTATGCAGTTTTCCGCTGTTTAGGAACTTTTCCGTGTAAGTGCTTCATTCATGCATGTTCGCATACGTATTCTAGTGTATCATGTCACGCGATTACGCAGGCCGCTGTTAGAACAGAAAAAGCTAACTTCCGCAAGATCCTTAAACTACCGCTCCCTATCATACCTGCACGCTTTTTTCCAAAGCCTCTAGCAAAGTGGCGTAACTCAAGGAGGAAATCCAGTAATTCCGCTGGCATGTTTCTTGATGCGACCACCTACAATGTCACATTTAATTTACTCCTGACGCCATCGGTGGCAGAGCCTCAGAGCGGGAGATGTCATATCCGCATTCTCCAATTCTAGGTAAACATCCTTTCGCCCCTTCTACCCCCTCGCCCAGAGAGCTGAAAAACGGCGTGTAATGTTTGAAATTAATAGCCCGTATTGTCCAACGCATGCCTCGTTGATCTCCAATATCTGACAGCCTGGGCAGTCTGTATAGCGGTACTTATTTCGCACGTGGTGTGTAATGTCTCCCTTTTGACCTACCAGTCCAGCTTCCGGTATTACTAATTCTAATAATCTGTCTAACGACACTGAAGAACGCCCAGCAGATGAAAAGAGAGAAATGTACGTTGAAATGAGTAACAGAGTGGTGTTTATCAAAATAAGTTAATTCAGTCTTTGCATAAACAATGGCTTCTGAAGACTGTAATTGGCTTTCAATGAAGATAGTTGTTTTTTCCCCCTTCTGTTTTGTTTCCGAGACATGGTGTTGCGTCAAATCTAAAGAAATTTCGCATGAAAGGTAGGGGAATTTGTGTTCTTAGCACATGCACCTTCTTCAGGACAGTTGTTTGGCCTATTTTTGCAAAGTTTGGAATGAGCGACTGCTATCTGTAGATCTGTTTTCCTTTCAATCAAGCGTTAGAGAAAGTGGGTCGTATCCAGCTCACTTCTTACAATCCAGCCTACTAAAACCCCACCCCTTTGAAGTCAGTACCGGAACAGGGAATTGTGGAGCTGCCCTTCTGGTAAGTATCAACTTTGTCTTTCGAAACTTTTTTTTTTTTTTTTTCTTTTTTTTTCATCCTTCGCTCAGCAACTACTTTCAGGTCACAAGCGATAGTTGTGTAGAAATGCATTTTTTTTTTCTTAACCAAATATTTGTTCTACTTTCGATGTATCGCCTCGTGTCTTGGTAGTATTTCTCGAGTGACCGTAAATTGACCTCTGTTTTTCCAACGTTAATGAGGAAATTAGAGTTAACGATCTTGTCGATAGCAGAAAACTTACGTCAGGTATGACGTACAGAAGCTGGTTTTTGTTTATTTGGAAATATTTTTTGATCTCCTGGTGATTACTAAAAGAAACTTTGGAGACTGGTAAATAGGCTGTAGTAGTACACAAAGCATCCAGGTTTAGAGAAATATTATAACATAAATAAGAATTAAGTTAGTTATTAGCGATGGTATTAAAATTTATTTCCTTTATTTATTGGCTTGTTTTGATATTATCATTTAAGTATTTTTTGTATTTTGCTGATATTTAGCAAAATACTTAAGAGGAGATTGTGTAACCATCTAGACTTAAATGGATTGGCTTGTCGACACACAAGGAAGACGAAATGCTACTCTAAAGTAATGAGAATATATTTGGGAACAGATTCGTTTGACACTGCCTAATTTTGAATAATGTTTCCTTTAAAATCATTCCTTAGTTGCCCCCATAGGACTTAATACACCGAGCCTAGCGGTTCTGCCATTGGAAGTATGTGTGAAATTAATTTTTTTTAAATTTTTTCTTAATAAGTTGCTGTCAAGTATCTCCTGAGAGATTTTCGTGACACTCCAAGACATCGTTAATCTTTCCTTTTGAGTTAATTTTTTATTTGGATTTTTGGTGAAAAAAAAGACAGTATTCTTATCATGTATTCTAACTAGTAATTACCAGCTACTACTGTTCTAAATGAAAGCGTTTCATTTCTCCAAATAGTTTGAAATGGTCATTAAATAGACCAAAGTCACTTAATTACATTTCTTGTGGTCAGTTTTATGTAGCCTATTCTTTCTGAGTGAAAGCAATCATCTTAGTCATAAATAAGCATTATAAATGGGGGTTTCTTTATTTTTTCTGTTCAGTCTCACAAGCTTGAGTGTCAACTAAATCTCCTAGGGTTATGAGAAGTTCCGGGATATTTTAAGCCCCTGTCTCTGGTAATTTCGTTCCCGCAATGTTTCAGGAAAGGTGACTCACGATAACAGTAAACCATCACTTCAGTATTCGTTTCCAGTTCAATATTCTGCAAATGGCATAACGAGTTCTCTCGAAATGGTCAAAAATATATTACAGTATTCACTTGCCTCCACAGTGGCTGTTTTCGTGTGAACGTGGAGTAGGCAGAGTATGACAAATGTGACCTCGAACCGCAGAAGAAATTGTCTTCAACGAGTTGTCCTAGTGTTGCATTGCTTTCAGAGTTTTTTTTTTTTTTTTTAACTTAGTGGGTTGATTAACCTTTTTAGAGATAACCTTGCGTAGTCAAAAGATTAATCCCTTATTGAGCCACCATTGTCATCTAAATAAATGACATTAACTTTTCTTTTATGTCATTTACTGCCGACCGGGCTGGCCAGGTGGGTAAAGTGCCTGCCTGGCAACCCAAAGGTCGCGGGTTCGAATCCCGCCTCGGGCTTGGATCAGAGTAAAATGCAAAAACTTTGGGAGGTGCATTATGGCCACAGAAGCCGATGCGCCAACTAACAAAATAAATAAGTGTCATTTGCTTGAAGGTATTGTAATAGTAGGGAAACTTTGAAGGCAAGTTTCTTCTACTGTCAGTGCGTTTAGACCACATTACATTAATTAAGCAGTTTATATCCTGCTGGCTGCATGGAAACACACGGCATAATACACCCGACTGCATATTTATTTTTATAATTTCATTTTTAATCTAATATTAGTTATATTGTACAGCTAATTTCATTTAATTTATACTTATATTTAATGCTGTCCCCGGAAATACAAATGGTATGTTTAATTTACATATTCTTTATGTTGAAAGCACGTGGTATCTGGATTTGAACGGGAAATAATGATAACCCTAACCTTCATTTGTTATGTGTTTGGCGACGTCACATCTAGGAAGGGGTGTAGTAGTAATCTGTAAGTTTCGAAGTGAATGTAATTTGTTTAAATGTTTATCTTTCAACTCAGTTTTGCTCTCACATTTAATTTCTGTTTCAATCCTTGAGGGTTCTGATACCTATTTTTACGCTTCCCATTAATCAGCTTAGGTCAACATCCCTTATTCTACTCTACCTTATTCTGACCCTCTGAATTATAATTGCTATTGTAGGCACTTGCAGTTAACCCTTAACTAATATTCTTATATTAGTTAAGACCTAAAGACCACGATATCAGTTGTCGTGCTAGTAGAGCTTAACTGGATTTCTGCTTAATACTTGGGCAGTTGTTGATTTGACTGTTGCATAAATTGTTTATGCATTCTTTACTATGATCACGGCCGAAATTTTTCGAATGGCAGTAATCAGGTGAAAATCGGGTACACCACTTAGTTACGAATAAAAGGTAAATTTAATTCATGAACCGAAGCACTGTTTTACCTTAGGGCAATACTCGAGGCAGCTCGTAGTGATAACGCTGCAATTTTTAGAAATTATCACCTTGTTTTTGAATTCATCGATATCTCAAATTCATTCTCATTTAATGAATGAGAACAGACCAATTGCTGTAGGATGCACCTTTCTCAAAATCATGGAAACAGCCATCCTCCCTGTTCTCACCCATCATATGTTTTGTCAAGACCCTCCATCCATACCTCCATAGTATTCTACCCGGACGACCAACTGTCACCAACCTCATGGACACACTTTTCAGCACTGTTTTTTATTCACCCTTGCATACAAAACAGGTGAAACATACATTGAGCAACTGATATTCCTCGGCATTAAGGCGGATTTCGACAGGCTGTCCATCCTTGCACTATGTGCCATACTAGGCGATTACTTCAAAATCTCTAGCCACCTATTAGATCTCCTTAAGTTCCTACAGACCAGGACCCTATAGATAAGAGATAATAACCATCTTCATCGAATTAACTGCTCCAGAGGGCTCCTCCAAGGGGGTGTTCTCTCTGCCGCATCTTTAGAATTCTTCATCGCAAATCATGCTAATTTTACCACGTATGCCAATGATTTAAAGTTATTTGTTGTTACAAAATGCCTCCAGTCTGTCACAGTGATCTCCAACCAACAGTTACAAGAACATGAAAATTACCTTCATGCGATTCAGCTCTTCATAAACAAAGAAAAAACTGCTCAACTTACTATCACCAAGAAGAGAAATATAAACGATGCGAACATCATGATTGGGAACTCCCTAGTTAAAAAAAAAAAAAAAAAAAAAAAAAGTCACAGCATAAGGATTTGGGCCTCGCCTGGGACAAAGACCTTGCATTCTTTCCTCATTTTAATGCCATTTGAGAGAATTAAAAAAAAAAAAAAAAAAAAAACACATATGCACCCATATGGGCAGTGAAACAGGAGATCTCCAACTTTCGTAATCCGCATCTTATCACCAACCATATTCTTCGTTGCATAATACCATTTCCATTGTATGCCTGAACTTAGGTGTAAGGTATATTGATGTCATGCGGCACGTTGTATGCCCGTACACACCGCTGGGGGGTTTGATATTACGTAGATGGATAGGCCGGGACTGAGCGAAGATTATTTTAGTGTTGTTAAGTTTAGTGTGTGGGGCGTTCTATATAGATAGAGTAGGAGGGGAGGCAGAAGACTGGGAGGTAAAGATAGAAGTATGGGAGCGATAGAGGAGGTGCCCCCAGTTGGTCAGTGAGGCATGCCCATGCCTCCCCAAAGAGGAAAGGGGAGGGGGTTCAGCGAGGGGAGACAAGGTGTCTCCTCCCCGCCGTGGTAGGGTTGGAAAGGAATCGAGTCAGTTGCTCGATTCTGGTCCCCAACGAGGCTTGATGGCAGCGAAGCTGCATGGTTCAGGTCCGTGTGACCCTTTTGCAGATTCAGGGTTCAGACAGTTGCACACCATGTCCTTTTATTCTCGTTGGAGGTATGGAATTTATTGTGGGAATAGTAGCTTGTCCCATTTTATATTGTCGTTATGTTGCTTGTTCCATTCTTAGTTGCCTTTTGTTACTTCTTCCTACTGTTTTGGTCTGCAGGTCTTTCTGCATTTTTCACTCCATTTAGTTTCCAGTTGTTATTTGCTTGTTGGGCTAGTGTGCTCGGCGTCTGTTAAACAGTTTCTGTGCAAATTCGGTGAATGCCATATATGGTTCTTCATCGTCCAGAACGAATTGCTCTTGGTCCGTGGATGAATGTTGTAGTCTTGTCACCAGCTGGCAGCGGATGTGGTCGTATTGGTGGCAGTCATACATTATGTATGGCGCTTCAGAAACTTGGTGCGACCAAGTTTCTGAAGCGCCACAAGTGCAATTTGGATTTTCAATTATTCCCAGAGTTGCTAGTTTGGCATTTAAGGCAAAGGCACCATGTCCTGTGAGTAGGTTCACAAACAGACCAGGTGCGTACCAGGTTGGTAATTTAGGTTGGAATCTATATATTTGGAAATAATTTCTTTGTTATCCGACTTTTGATGGAGACATATCCCATCGTGCCTGCCACGCCTGCAGCAAGTGGGTCTGGAGTCTTTTTTCGGCAATGCGGTTATTTCCTGGATCTCCCTTGAAGTCAAGGTGTGTACAAGCATTGCCTTTAGCGAGCTCATGGAGAATGCCTCTCCTCACCACCTCTAGGTCTAAGGAGAGGGTTCCTGCGATGACTTGCAGAGCGTGTGTGCTCACTGTGCTGCAGCCGCGAGTAGCAGTGAGTAGCATGATTCTATGTATGGAATCAAGTATTCTTAGGTTTGCAGCTGTGCTGGCCTTTTTGTACCAGGCACTAGCTGCGTATGTCGCGATTGGTAAGAAGGCTGCTTTATAATAAAACATCATCGTTCTCTGTTTCAATCCCTAGTCACTTCGGGCAATTCTGTTTATTAAGGCAGTGCAGTTTCTTATTTTTCTTCTTACGTAGTTTAGGTGCGCTTTGAAGGATAAGCGGGTATCCAAGATGACGCCCAGGTATTTGAGCTCTGTGCTGAGCCTTATTGTTCTAGTGCTAATTTTAATTTGGGGTGGTCTGTGGATGTTCAGTGTTCCCTTTAAGAGTATGGAGTTAGTCTTCGTCGGTGAGATTTGTAGTAAATGGTGTGTAGCCCAGCCTTGGAGAATTTGCACAGTGCGGTTTGCCAGTATTTCCAGTTGTGCCCTGGAGTTGCTTCTATTGTTAGGATGAGGTCGTCCGCGAAGGCTTGTGAGCGGACCCCTTCCAGATCCTTGTTTAGAAACTGGTCCATCAAGAGGTTCCACATTGTTGGGCCAAGTACTGACCCCTGTGGGCACCCTCTGCATATATTTCTTTGTAGGGAGCTTTTATCTTGATTGCTCTGTCGGTGAGATAGCTTTTAAGCACATTGAAGAAAGTATGCCTGAACTATATGGTCCTCTGCCCCTCCATCTTGCCAGACCAGGTTCCTATCCCTGGAATACTGAATTTTAAAATGTCTAAGGAGGATCGCACGCCTACCACCTACAGTCTCAAAATCTGTCATGCTCTCTAATCTAAATATGCTACTTTGGAAGTACCATATCATCTCTAGGAACCTCGTGATCTTCGCTCAGCTACTTTCCGGAAAGTTAAACTCGCCTGATATCTGGGATATATCTTTGACAGACCGTAATAAGTCATACCAGCGCACTGCTATGCAGATCTAAGCTGCGTAGCATGACTACCCTGGATATGTTTCCATTGTATTAACTCATTTGAGTACACTGTCTTTAAAAAAAATGTATATATTATTATCATGTAGCCCATGTCCTCTAGCTGCATAGCTGTAAAGGGATTTTTCTTTGGAAATAAACTGATAATAATCCAATTTCTTTTGATGCTGGAGTGACCATATTTATCGCAGTGGATAAAATAACCCTTTGCACAGTTGAGAAGACGATATAAATCTATATTAGCTGCTCTGCTTTCTATAAAGTGTCAAGTAAGTGAGGATAGCATCGTTCATTAAGATATCTCGCAACCTATCAAAGGATGTCACATAATTAGGAAGTCTTGTATATGCAGAACAATACATCGTTTCGCAGCTGAAGAGTACGCCCTCGTATTTTTCTGATTTTGAGGTAAAACATTTCCTAAGATACAAAAATTATTGGATTCTGTTGAAAATCTTATGATATACAACAGTTCGAAATTTATTTGTTTGTTTTCTTTTATTTTCTTTGATATCCTAGTATTCGAATCAGGAGCAAATAGCAAGAATTTTCGAAGATAGAATTCCCTGAATTCTATCTTCGAAAAACCAAATCCTTGGCTTCTTTTTAATGATGGGATAATAGGGGTGCGTTTGGCGGGGGGGGACTTTATTAACAAAGCCCGGAGTCAAACTTTTTATTTGCTTCCAAGAAACAATTAAACCGGTATTTTCTGAAGATGACCCAAATAGTAGATCTTGACATTTTATAACCTCTCCAATTATGAGAACAATTTCTGAGTCTTGGGATCATCGTTCACATTACTCTCACCCTCTGGCTCATGCGCACTGTAATATCTCCTAATTACTGTTGTTTGGTGACGCCAAATTCCCTTCACGTGCTGTTTCTTTGTCCTCTCCAGCTATCGGATCCACAAATGTTGACCTAAATCTCTGAGCGCCGCTTTGCCACTACGGTAGATATCAACATCAGGTTTCACTTCAGGCGCTTCTCTGAACGTTCGCGGAACAGGCGCAGTAAATTTTAAGTTCCAGTATCGCCAATTCTCCCTCAACCTCTAAAGTACAGTTGGATTGAAATGCTTGGCAGCAACTTAAAAACATCTGTTCTAGTATAATTCTCAACCATGCGTAATTCTTCACCTTTTTACCTTGTTAAGGAGAGGCTTGATTTGGATGATCCCAGGCTTACAGGTGGTATTAGGTTGTTACAAAATGTCTTATTTTTATTTAATCTGCAACTTTGAATTCGTATCTTTGCTCAAATAAAAGTTCAAGCTCATTACAACCATATTTCCTCCAACGAATTACAAGTACCGGATATCTGTAGTTGCTGCTTCATTCGAATTTCTCCCGGAGGAAACTATCGAGGTTTTTTTTAAAAAGTGGTTTTCTGTTAGGAAAAGGTCTGGTCGATAAGATGGGTGAGGGAAATCTTCATATTCCAATGACTAGTTCATTTTCTGAATTATTATTGTTTTTTATTTAGGACGGGAATTGCTTTGAACTGGACGTTGTTTTGACAATGTCCGGTTCAGACAATATTTTTCTACCCTGATGGTTTTTAACAAGTATAGTGCATTATACCCGTTCAAGTTAATTGTATGAAATGATGGGGTGCGTTGTCTATAATTACGACAGCCAATTTTCAGGTAAGTTGGGTAAGAGTTTATCCGACCCCCCAATTTTCAAAAAATTGCCGAATTGATCCGACCATGATAATCCTTGATAATATTTGCCGCAAATATCTTGCCCTTCTAAGTATAATTTCTTTCTTGGTTTTTATATTAACCGTTCTTTTGCTTTTCGATTTTTTTCCAAGAAAATTCGATTTCATGAAGAATTTTTCGAAAAGATTCTTTTAAATATAAAATTTCATTCCTCTTTCAGAACTGGAATTAATTTGGGTATCGTTGTTGGAACTTTTTTTTTCTCTCTGGAACTCGCTTATGTAAAAGCCAGTTCGCCCTAATTTCTCGATCGAATTTGTCCACAGAAGCTACGCCGCGGCTTGTTTTGGTTCGCATTTTCGAAGATTAAAAAGTGGGATTCTTGTTAACTGTGTGTAATTCTTCCCTCCTAATTTTTATTATTTTTTTTTTTATTATGATTGTTCCAAAACTTCCGCGGTGACACGTACGCTTTGTTGCTTGTTTAATTGTCAAGCTTGTAACTCCATTTAGTGCTTCCTTATCAGAGTAATTAACGACATTTTAAATGTTTTTATCTTGACTATATAAACTTCTCCTCTTGCATTCTTTTATGTAGATGGTAGTGTTTCCATTCTTTCTTCACATATGGTGAGTATGGGCTTGGCGCACCCAGGGTCCTGAGCTGGATATCATCATTCTTCTCTTTCTTGGTGATTCCTTTCTACCTCTCTCTCTCTCTCTCACAGGATAACTCGAACTTTTTTGGCTATTGCAGCATAAGCCTCAGGCTTCCTTGCACCATATGGCTAATAATAAAAACTCAAAACTTGAATGAACTATTAAACTATGCAGTTGTGAGAACGCCAACAGTGTATATCAATTCCTCATCTGAGTCGTACTATGACGCTATCTATACTCGAAATGAAATCGCCCTAGCATTTTGCACAGTCGGACAATAGTCGTTTTGAATCCATTTTTTTTTAAAATAAAACTGAATACGAAAAGTATCAAAACCTGTAGTAGTTATTACCGTGCATAGGTTGAAGGAGATGGGCGGGTAGATCCGCTTTCTTGCATCATTTCGCTTTACTATTAGTAATTCTCGCACTCCAGTTTTTGGACTCAAATTCAAGCACAAAAAGCGTGGGACTGATTAAGGAATAAGAAATTCCTGTTGAATTTTGTACAACTTAGGTTATCCCTTCTCAATGAAACGTGGTTTTCTAAGAAGCTTTGTATTTCTCTCTGTGAGAGAACAGGGAGGATCACACAGAAATAAGGATGCGATATATTACACACTTAGCATCAGTTTCGATTACTTAGTAATTTAAATTTTCTAACAGTTGTAATTCAAAAATTGAATAAAAGAATTTTTTTAAATTTTAGTCGTAGCTCCACTTCATTCACTTTAGTTATTCTTACACTGTTTTCCATGTTTACATTGAACATTTGCATTACGTCAGTAATAAGCTAATGGTTATATCAAGTAATCCGACATTCTTTAGTTCATTCACTTAATGGGTCAGTCAAGTATCGGAAGTTTCCGGCCGCTTAGACTAAGGCTGTAGAAGTAATCCTTCGAAAGTTCCCATTTGAATAATCAACACTGAACTTTATAGCAAGCGTGGCGTTAGTTGGATGACGAAATATACATTTCTGAATTCGGCTTTGAACTTTAACCGGCCTTGAGCGTCATCAACCTCGTGGCCTTCTAACTTCATTCGCAACCTTTAGTGTCAATCTCGCAACATTGCGTGCTCGCCGCCATCTTCAAATAGGCTGTAGTTGAAGTGCGTACAACTTTAGTAGACTTCAATTGTGCATTTCATCCAAAGGTTGGCTGAAGCTGGATAAATTGTTGATTAAGGCAACATTGATAAGGGCACTCTCCCTCTTTTTACGCGACTGTCGTGCTTCTGCTATTTCTGGAGTTGTTGAACCATCCGCTGCTAACAATATGATTTTCTTAAAGTAAAGGGCTAATTTATATCTGAGAGTTTTACTGATTTGTTCACTGAAACATGCAACCTTCATTGAACCTATTGTTAAATTGCTGATGATCTTAAATATTTCCTGGATATTCCAGTTAATCTTCGTGAACTATATAGATTTTTGTCTTGTCAAGAGAAGCGAGCGATAGACTTTGTTTTGTGCAGGGGGAGGGGTTAGTATGTATGCTCTTTTTTTTTTTTTTTTTTTTTTGCCTTTCTTAAAAAGAAATGAGATAAGGCGACAGTCCTATTTCAAAATTCTACATCATTGGCTGAAAAGCAGATTTGGAATTCCAGCGTTTACCACACAAAACCTTGCTTATCAAAACAATTACTGCAATTATCGGCCGAGCGTGGAATACTCAGATAGTTGTTAGAGAAGCATGAATGCGTTAAGTATTCCAGTACATCCTGTTGGACTTATCGTAACATCTGAGAATTTAAAATTAGGTTTTTGAATTTGCTTAAATTGTAGCAAATCACCACATTTTTCTCATAAACTTGGCGGTGTACCAACAAACTTGCTTGTTTAATGAGCAGTCACCTGCGGGAAGCCAAATAAAATAGAACAGAAATGCAGACTTGTTCCTAAGATTCATAGTATGTTTCCATTATTTTTGAAATGGTTTTTCATTTAGCAAAACAAGATTTCGAAACAGTCGCTTCATTATCATTAGTAGACGCATATGATGCAAGAAAGCAAGCTTATGCAGCATCAGCCAAAAAAAAAAAAAAAAAAAAAAACCACTCTGTTCGTTCGAAATACCTGTCCAGCTGAGCCTTAAATTTATTTAGGCTATCAACTTCCACAACAAGGGACGGAAGTCTGTTCCACCAACCAACTACCCGCTGGCTAAAGGCAAATTTCCGCACGTCTATCCTGCATCTGTCTTTCCTCAATTTGAATTTATGCCCTCTCAGGTGATTATTCTGAGCAAGAGGGAGAATCCCATCAGCATTGAGCATGCTCAAACCATTCAAGACTTTATACACCTATCAGATCACCTCGTCGGTGCCTAGTCTCCAGACACTGTAATTTCCAAAACTTGGCTCTTTCTTCATAAGAGCAACCCTTTGTTCCATTCACTAATCTTGTTGCCCTTCTCTGTACCCGTTCCAGCAGCTCTACACCCTTCTTGAAATGAAGCCTCTAGACCTGTATTCAGTACTCAAGGTGTGCCCTGACCATTGCCTTATACATGGGAATAATCACCTCCTTATCCCTGCTAGAAAAATTCTTATATATCATTGAGAGGACACCATTAGCTACTCTTGCAGCCAGTCTGCACTGCTCAGAAAACTTCATATCTGCCTACACAATTACTCCCAGGTACTTTTCATTCTCTACCACTGTCAATGTAGTGCCACAGAGTTGATACGTTACTCTGCGGTTACTGTTTCCCATATGTAGTACTTTACATTTGTCAATTTTAAACTTCATTTGCCACCTCTCAGCCCATCTGCTCAACCTTTCCAGATCCTGTTGCAGTAGCATAGTGTCAGTAGTGTCCTTGACAACCCTGCCAACCTTTGTATCGTCTGCAAACTTGGACATTAAGCTTGATATACCATCATCAGTATCATTTATAAATACAGAAAACAATAATGGACCCAACACTGAGCCCTCAGGAACTCCACTAATAACATTAGTCCACGATGAGCAGTGTCCATTGATTACCACTCTGTCTTCTCCCCCTCAACCACCCCTTTGTCCATAGCAGCAATTTGCCTCCAATGTCACACTGCTCCAATTTGTGTAGCAGTCTTCCATGTGCAACAGTATCAAAAGCCTTTCTAAGATCCAAATATATAATATCAAAGTTATTCCCTGCATCCAGTTCTTTTGTGACTGCATCATAGTATCCAATCAAGTTGGTCAGGCAAGACTTCCCCTTAACAAAACCATGCTGTGTCTGAGCTATAACTGAAGTCTTGTCTAAAAGATCCTGCAGTGCTTCTTTAACCAGTGCCTCCATTAATTTTCCTGGAACAGAAGTTAAGCTCACAGGTCTATAATTACTTGTGTCAGCCTTTGGTCCTCCTTTTTATGAATTGGGGTCACATTTGCACATCTCCAGTCTATTCTATGGGTACCTCCCCTGAGTCCAAAGAAACTCTCATAATTATGGCTAAGGGTTTGCTTACTTCCTCTGCTGCCTCCTTTAATATAACTGGATAGATCCCATCCAACCCAGATGCCCTTTTTGTGTTTATCCTCAACAATGTCTCCTCCACACTCCTCTCAGTTATTACAAAATCATCTAGCTCACTGCCAGAGTTTACTTCACTTCTGGTATTCCCCTTCCTGAATAACTCCTCATGTGTGAATGTAGATGCAAAATACTGGTTTAGTTTGTTAGCCACCTGAACAGGAACATCAACAGTTGAACCATCAATATCCAGCTAACCAATCTGATTCGTCCCTTTCCTTATAGAGTTTATATAGTAAAGAACTCTTTTCTTGTTTCTTTGCATCCTTTGCCAAGGATTTCTCATAATCTGCCTTTGCCTGCCTAATCTCCTTTGTGACTTGGTTACAGACCAGCTTATATCTATCATAGGCTTCCATGTCGCCCATTAATTTATATGTATCCCATGCATTTTTCTTCTCTGCCATATGTCTCATTAGTTCATCTGACATCCATTTAGGCCTAAACCTTGAACAATATTTCTTAGTTGGTATGTAAAGCCTAGTAGCTTCCAAGATAAGTTCTTTGAATGCTTCCCATTTTGAATTTGCTGTTGGTAACATCATCAGTTGGTCCCACTGTATAGAATTTAAATACTGTCTCAGACCATCGTAGTCGCCTTTACGAAAGCAAAAACCCTTCCCTTTATCCCTGATGGTAGTTACCTCTTTGAGTAAATCCCACTTCAGCACACTGTGATCACTGCCACCTAGTGGTTCCTTTATCAGCAGGTTCTTAATACATGAGAATCACTACTGATAATCACATCAAGAGTATTACTCCCTCTAGTTGCCTCTTCTACATGCTGATGTAGAAAACAATCATCCAATAAATCACCAAAGCCATGCTAGTGTGAGTGACCAACCCACAAATTCCAGTCAATATCTCGGAAATTAAAATCCCTCATAAGACTCTGATTTACAGGCCCACTCTATTGACCTGTATACTTTCTTATTATACCTATCAGACTCATTAGGCCTATAGCACACTCCTACTCAATTTTGAATAATCTCCCAATGCTTATGTCACACCAAACTGACTCGACATTGCACTGTCCAGCGATGTCGACTGGCTTCACTTCCTTGGATTTTGTGTTTCTTAACTAATAGCATAACCCCCTCCTCCTCCCTTCGTATCCTGTCTATCCTTTCTATACACATTGCACTCCTTAAATATCAGTTCTGCATTCCTTTTATCTGTGTGACACCACGTCTCTGATATCCCAACAATATCTGCCTTTGATGTTTTGGCCAATGCCTCAAATTCATCAAATTTATTTACCACACTCCTAGCATTGGTGTACACGCAAGTATACATGCACCTGTTCCTATTCTTAGCTACCCTAACACAACCCATGTGTTTATTTGTACCCCAGTCACTCCCAGCAGCCTCTGAAATATCCTGCATCTTGTTTTTCAGGCTTCTGCTCATTCCAATCGAAGCAGTGCAAGAATCACTTTCACCTCTGCCAGTGGCTACTGTTAATCTATTAGTCCTTGTATCCCCCCAAGCTATCAGTTTTCAAATTCACTGCCTCGATAGCATCAGCAAATATTCTTGCACCCTTTCCATTTAAGTGTATCCCATCCCTGTAGAAGCAGTCTCTCCTGTTAACAAGTACAGTCGTCCAGGCTGAAAAAAATTCTACCCCTTGAGCCTTGCACAATCTTTCCAGGGCTGAATTGATCGACAAGGCTCTCATCATATACTCCCTCCTATCGTGTCTGGGCAGAATTGCAGACACTTTCAAATTCAACCCTAATTCAGGGCTTTTTTTTTTTTTCAACAGTGATCTGTACTTGTTAAGTAATTCCGCTGGTCTCCTACTCTTAATATCGTTAGTGCCAACGTGTACAACTATATCACCTTTTGTGCCCTTAAAAGATGATATCCGCTCTACCACGTCATCAACCTTTGCCCCTGGCAGACATACCCTGGTCCTGTTCTACCTATCCTTTTTACAAAGCATGTTCCCCGTTTCCCTGACAATAGTCACCAACAACTACTAGTTCCTGTGGGACCAGCGCATTCTGCCAGGGGAGTTGCCGCTGTGTTGCGTGATGATCAAGTGCAAGCTCTGGCGTTGATGTGGCAGCCGAGAGCTTGATAGGCTTCTCAATTTAGATCCTTCGAGGGCATCCACCCCGTCCTTCAAGCTCTCATATAGGCCCATAACAACACTGAGTTGTCGTCTGATTTCCTTACATCGCGCACACACAAAGACATCCCCCCCCCATGGTAATATCATGTCCCATACCTGGTTGCTCCATAAACATCAAGCAAGCAGTGCATTTTAAAAGGCTGTGATTCAGAGGGCAACTGCCCCCTCAATTCTCCCCTGAGCCACAGCACTCCCATTAGCTTGAGCCTTTTGTTTTGCTGCTCTGGTCTGAGTCATGATTTCGATTTAATATCAATACAAAATTATAACCCTAAACTTGTATCCCAACACAGTTAACACTATATATCTATATATAATTCAGTATCGAGTATTATCTATGAGTTCCGCTTATATAACTTCCGTATCAAGTTATGTATTAATTAATTGTGTTACGTTTGTAAAATCTAAGTCGTTATATGTATTTAGTTAAAAAGTACAATTTAATTGATTAAATTGTACTTCATTAAACTTCAATGAAGTTTAAAAAGATTAATAGATTTTACTGATTAATTGACAATATTATATACTATACTAAGCTAAGGCTGTCTAGTTCGGGAAATAACGTATCGTATAACAATGGCGGCAAGTTACGAACGGTAAATCTACGGACACTTAAGTATTAATTAACTTCCAAATCTCGCTGTCTCAATTCAGAATAAACCAAGGATCTTGACTTGGTCTATAAGCTACTTATAGAAAATAATTTAATATAACAATTGGTCAATAAAGCGGCTAAATATGGCTAAATATGGGAAGTTTTTTAGTGTATTGGATACCCTTCCCGATACTAAGTAATAACCTACAAAATCTCTAAGTTAAACTTTAAACTAAATATCGTAACTAGGAATATAAAGCTACTCTAGAAAATAAGTTAATATGCCAATTTAAGCTAATAAAACAGAAAAATTTCTCTATTTCCAGGAGCAGTAAAAATTTCGCCTGCACAAGGCTACTGTATAGATATTTCATAGCTTCGTTGGCAATGGCCCTAATTTAGTGCAGAACCACCCATGATTGTGTCGAAGACTTAGAATAGAATTTTCTTCTTTCGATGTTTGTCCACGCTTCTTTCATCGCTGTATTTGTTTTGACCACTTACGTGTTAAGTTCTGACCGACCACCCGCACCTGTTGGAAAAGACCAGATTTCGAATCCCGTGAATGATGTGAGTTATTTTTATGGTTCTATTTCACATCGTGGCTGAATTAGTCGGTCTCAGACGAGGATATTGGGTTTTTCTTCAGGCAAACAACGAATTGACAACAGAACAAACACGATTTACAGACATATACGGCTTAAATTGGCCTAAGTTGCCGATACGTCTAACACCCTACAACTGGCCAACCACTGCACGTACTAGTACATGGAAGTGATGCTTTCTATTGTGCGCATCAGTTTCTCTACTACATTCTTTTCTCCTTGCATTTGATAAATGCTCCTTGTGAAAGAGTGAATTTGAGCAGGCTTATGATTTAAGGATAAAATGACCCTTATTAAAACCCGATCACTATTAGAGTGAATCTTAAGAATGAATAATTTACACGAAGAAATGCAATGCTCAACACCATGTGAACGGTTACTCCCCGAGACGAGTGGTTTCATTCTCTTAAGAGGAATTTTCTATGCAATTCTTCTTTCCTTCGCCGAGCAGACAATGGAGGGAGGAATAATGCTACTCCCTATAGCCCCAAGAGAAATTCATAGGCAAAAAAAAAGACGCGGGTAAAACTCCAGCCGTTATTATTCAGGAAGTAACCTAATTAAATTGCTAGTTAAACTTTTGCTGCTGGTATAAGACATTTTCCGGTATGAAAAATGGCTAAAAAAGAAATAAAATTTAAAGGAAGATAAATTTTTCTTGATAGAATTGGGAAGTCAGTGAAGGGGGGGGGGCTATATTCAGGTCAAAAATAGCTAAAGAATTGCTCTATCGGTTGTCGTATACTTTTCTTACCCTCCCACTTTTGGAGGAACGTATCGGAGTAAAAAATTAAATATGCGTGCGAGAACGCTTCTCGGTTTTATAAATCAACTGCAAATTTATGAGTTCGTATTACCTGAGAAATCTAAAGTTAATATTTCGAGACGAACTTTCTAAATTTTCACTCGAAATAGCTTATATAAAATTCTTGAACAGTGATAAATACATTTATTTTTCTCAAAATTTTAGTTTGGGGAACACGTAAAAGTAGCAGTTTATTCTGATCGATAGTGAATTTCCCCCCAGGCGATGTACATCGCCTGGGGGAAAAATAAATAATAATTGCATTTACCCTAAGATAGAAAAATTCCAGTAACTTCTGGTCTTTGTTGCCTTAGTATGAAGAGACTCGACAGATTTGAGTTAAAATAAATACTGGTTTTATAACGATAATTTCAAAGCAATTATTGCTACAGTTTCCATTACATACTACCCTAACAAAAGTATGCAGATACACCGCCCAATGTAGTGAACGGTGCAGACAACATATATGCAAACCCGTTCCTATTTGTTATGCATCTCGTTCTCACCTTTACTTTTCGCAAGCAGAAAGAGTCATGGAAAGGAACTTTTTCCGAGTTTTAATCATTGGATACTTTGTATCAGCAAGCAATTGTTACTGCGTGCGACAGTCATGTTTGAATCTCGCAAAATCAACCGCCAATATAGTAAAAAGACAAAAGAAAGAGGGTGAAGTACTCGCTATCCTCTTCCTTTGGCGTAATGTACTACAGACTTTTTTTTTTTTTTTTTTCAATACGCAGTTCCGTATGTAAAAACAACAACAAACTGACTGTTAGGAATCGCCATTCCTGATGAAAAATGAATTGAACGAAGTCTTTACAAAACGTTACTTTGGACTGCAGATGTCCACAGAAGTTTCTGTAAGTGCGTCCGCAGTTCATAGGGAGAAGCACAGCTCCGGTTGTCATACCATTTGCTGCTTACAAGCTCTCGCATCACACAAGCGAACGCTAGAGTTGTTGGCTATGGAGTCAAACCATCGTTCTTGGACAATGGATACTACGAATCGTTTAGCACTGTCTTCAGATCACCTGGCTGGATGTGAAAAATAATACATTACACACTTCATTCGAGTATATTGTCCAACGGGATTTTTACTAGTTAGTTCAAGCCCGATTCGAGGTCAAAATCTTAGCCTCTTTTTAAACACTAGAAGGGAAGGAAATCAACCAATGGTTACTTTACTCGGTTTGATCACGTTTCCATCTTCTTCAACCTTCTAAGTCCTTGATTCTCGAAATTCAGGCTGATTTGAAAAGATCTTTTTAAATTTTTGGACGCATCTCGATGTTTTGAAGCTGCTTCTGCAATTCCGAGGGACGCGCTGGAATCCTGACACAGACCTTGCCTGTGACCTACTTACCCGTTGGATAAAATCTATAGGAGACCACACTGTAGCCAAAACATTAAATCCTCAACTCAATCTAAAAGCTGATGTAACTCCGACCTCACAGGTGAAAACCACACCAAACCGTGTCAAAGGCTTCCTTGACAAGATCTCCTGTCATCTCTCACTCTCAGGGTAACTCGAATTTTTTTTATTTTTTTTTTTTTTGGCTGGTGCAGCATAAGCCTCAGGCTTCATTGCGCCATATGGCTAATAATAATAAGATATATGAAAAGAATCACACGACATTCACGACAGTTTCCTTTCTAAGGACGAGAGCATTATTTAACAGGCTAAGTTAACCGCTGTAAAAGCAAATCTTAATGTTGTACTGTACTCCATAAGGGCAAAGCTATCTTTACGAACAAAGCTTGGAAACTGAAAAATGAGGTGGCTTCACTCTATGCTAAGTTGTATCACATCTAGATTTTCTACTCCGGATTATTGCCAGTAAAGACCAGTTTTTATTTATACAGTATATGTATATATTCTCTATAATGGCGTAGTTTTCGTGTATGAATCGCGCGCCGCTTCAGATAAACACTGTTCCTACTGACAAATGCACTGTTTAGTTGAAATGGCCACTCGTACTTTCCTTGTCTTGGTATTTCATTATGTAATTCGTTACGTGGAGCAACCTATGTTGCTCCATGTAACAACGTTGTGAAGCTGGAGTAACGCTTGTTACTTCAACTTCACAAAGAGTCGCCTCGGTATTGTACTCTTTCAAAGAGGCGGTACTATCCTATTAAGAAGCGCTGTAGGACCTCTTACTTTCAAGATAGCGAGTGAATTCTGTACTATTTACATAAAAAGCTTTTTTGTTTTCCGATACAAGCCCTTTGTATCGTAAAGTCAGCCAGCTTTATTAAAAGATTCTTTTCAGTTCACTGATCAGATTTTCAGTCCTTCAAAACTTATTCGCTTCGCAGATATAGGAGGAATCCACGGCGAGCTGGATTTCTATATCTTGCGGTTTCTCAAGATGATGGATAAACCCAGCTAAAACGTTTCATCAAACATCTTGATAATCACTGTCTAGTGTTTTATCATAGGGCATACTACTCTCAACTCTGCAAATACTTTAAACTGTCTCCTAAAAACGAGACGAAACCTTTGTGACCCGAAGTTACTTCATAACATCTGGAAAATTCGTGTCCTTCTCTTAAAAAAAAAAAAAAAAATCTACATTAAGTTCCAACGAGACGGCAACAGACCTTCTATAACAGGAAAAAAAAAAAAAAAAAAATCTCGACATCATATGTGCTTGTCACTTTGATAGAAAAAACTTCAGTGCTACATGGGAGTTTCAGTCCTACCTCATTCCAAAACGGATAAACCGAGGAGATGGTGCATTTTCTTGTTTGTTATGATCAGCTGAAGCTTTTTCACGTGTGCTTGTTTAGTGACTTATTTTCGTAGTGCATTAACTGGAAAAGTTTCTGGGGCAATTTCGCATTCCCAATTCCTTTTCTCAAAATTCCTTCAGTACGTCTGCCCCCGAAGCAATCAATATAAGGAAACGCGGAGTAATGCGCGTGAGCTATAGATACAGGAATTGCGTGCGCTTGCTCGTGTGTGAAAAATTTCTCTAATTCAAATACCAGACAGTGCTTTCTGACACTTACATTCGCAGTTCTGAAAAAGAAAACCCGGAGAGGAATTAGTAGTCAAGAACTTTAGTTCCATGTACCTTCCCTCAGCTGAAAAGAAATTGTGATGAAACTAAGTTGTGTTAAAAATTGCACTTCCGTCTATGCGTAATGAAAATATAAACATTGTATTCTGGGAGATTGTGGCTTCCAAGTTTTGTATTAACTAGAAGAGTTTCGCATTCCTTATTATATGCTTATTTATGAACACCCACCTTAAAAAAAAAAAAAAAAAAAAAAAACCAACTGTATACTGTACTAAACTGTCGAACAGAAACAGTTCATTTCTATTCTGTTTCATGCTGTGAAGCAATGGAACACCCTTGACAGCTCAAATAGCCCTGTAATGTTCATACCAAAACAGGCTTTCGTGGGACGACGTTTCCAGTGAAAGAGAAATTGATTAGGCCTTGACCAAGATCTTGAGATATAAACAAAGATAAATGTCCCTACTTTAAACTCAAGGACAATGTTGACATAGATGCGTGGATGTTAGAACGACAAGTTTCATTGATTTTGAAGGTTCTCTTGGGGTCTGAAGCAGGTGGGAGATAACTTTCCTATCTGTCTTGGAGCACAAGTTGCATACAAATAGCTCTTCTTCCAGTCACGTGAAGCTTATAGCAGAGAATTCTGTATGTTACGGTTCAAGGTACAAAACTTTCTCGAGCAATCCTTCCAGCAGTGCACTTGGGGAGAAGTAAACACTGAAAGTTGGCCATCATTAAGTGTTTTTTTTTTTTTTTTTTTTCTTTCTTGTTAAAAACCTGAACTGCGAAGACGTTCACTTTCGATTGTGCTTTAAAGGGTTTCTCGCTGTTGCTTTCTTATGTGAACAGAGTATTCAACTGAAGTGTTTCTACCATTGCACATTCCAACCAGCTTCGTCATCTGCAGTAATGACGTTCACTTATTTTCTTTCCTTTAAACTGTACCGGTCTGATTGCAGTAACCCATTGCAGTTCAAAACTCCTTTTATTTCATGGGGTCGTCTCGAAGAATAAACCATTGCGCATACAAGTGTCTAATTGAGCAATGCTTTTATTTTTTGGAACTTCTGTTTAGAAGAACTCTTTATTGCATACAAAACGCACATGCCGTACACAATACCCTTCACGGCTACAAGCCAGGGGTTTAGTAGGGAATGTGGGACTGCCGCTTGCGCTACATTTCGAGGGCGTGTTGGCTTACGTATTCCCGATCTTCCCTCTCCCTTTGATTCAGAAGTTTAAGCGCTACTGAGGTTCAGCTGCTTCATGTCTTATTACATAACTCCAATTTCCTGCGCAATCACCTGTGAATTGCACTAAAGAAAACACTAGTACCGCCAGTCATCTCTGTGGAGTTCGTCTCGGGTCACGCTACCTGCGACCCTCCCAAGCCTAGAGAAATATTTACAAATGGTTGTCTAGGGATGCGCGTCTTCAGAGTTATCGGGCATATGGGGCGCGATTACAGCTTGGTTCTCAGAAAGTGAAGGTCGTCGCCCACAGTCTGCTTTGGCCGTCGGAATGTAGGTGTGGCGATCATCAGCAGATTACGTCAAAATAGGAACTTTCACTTTTTTTCATTCTCCTCGCCCACTGTCTGACACTGTTCCTCGGCTGGCTGTTTGCCTACTAATGGCTACTTCCATTCTGGGACACACCTGTGTAGAACTGTTAAGCGTTTATCTCATACGAAGCTGTACCCCAAAGAATTAAGACTTGATATCGCATGTGGTTCGTAGGGCAGGCAGACTAATGCGTATTTGACAAAGTGAATAATGGGGAGGGAGTGTGGGGAAAGAGTCCGCGTTGAATATACGATATTTCTACCTTGATCTCTCTCTCTCTCTTTTTTTTTTTTTTTTTATTCAACGTCTGTGGATTATAGCAACTTGCTGGACTTGTAAGGAAGAGTCACTGACAGAGGTTTTCACCAGTGTTTAATACGTTCCTTGTTTTTGATAAGGCAGGATGCGAGTTAGCACAACTAGCAATGTGATTAATACCCACGTATAAACTGGATAATTTGCTCTTACCATTGAAGGTTCTGAAACAGTTGGTCCCAGGATCTTATCTTCTGGGCCACTTCTCCATTAACGTCAATAATGACAAAGTCCATTTTTAAAAAAATGGAGGGAGTAACTTGTTTTTGAGTCTTTTCATTTCATGAACTTTCTTTAAATAACATTCAGCTTTAAACTTAATGCGGGGAATCATGCTAAAGTGCAAATGAATCTATTTAAATTTTCACCTTGCCGTGTTAACACCTTCCTCTCCCCCTTGGAAGGTTATAAAAACTTTCGCACCACCAGGAACCAGTTTTATTTCAGTTGCATGTGTTTGTGCACCCCTGACCTGAGGCAGTGACGGGATTCTCTATATGCGCGCACACACACACACACCACCTTGCATAGAATGCTTTGACACCTTTAATAAGAGATGTGTAATTTAGGTTATATGATAGGAGAAAGGTCCTTTAACTTAATCTATGCTTCATGCAATGCCAAATACGTTTCGCATGAAACCACTCTGATGGTCAGGCGCGCGAGTGCATAAGTACACGTGCCTTGAGTGACCGGGGTTCAAGCCCGTGACTGCTAAATACGGTGCTGTTTCTTGTATTCTGTCTATCTTGTGAACTCCTGACTGTTTGGTCGTCCCGGAGTATAAACAGAAAATTTATTTTATTTATCTGCACAAAATAAGACTCATCGTTAAGCGAATTAAAATGAAAGAAAAAAGGCAATTAGCAGCATTAAAAGTGAACATATTATTCAAGGTCAATTTAGTTTACTTCGTGCTTTAATCTGATCTTGAATAAAGAGTATTGTATGCTTCCAATAAAAAAACTTCATTCTTGTTGGACTTGGGGAAAAAGCGGTCTACTGGCTGAGACACTTCACTTAAAAGAGTTTGCATTACTCAATTTGGAATTGAGTTCATTCGGGGAATCATTTTCACTTGAAAGAACTCTGTTTTCATTTGACTGCAGGATGTGCTTTCGATCCGGGATTGAAATTGGTACAGTGAGAAAATCTTACAGAAAAAAATTGAACTTTGATATTTTCTGTTATCCTGCTTACATTTTTAGCATTTAAACAATGGCACTTTCTTAAAACGCATATCTTCTTACATTTAATGTGAGAATAAGTTGGATTTTGTTAAAAAAAAAAAAAAAAAGGGAAAAAAATTGCAGTCTAATTCGAAACCATCTTTTCTAGAGACGAAATGGTGGGCTGCTTGACCGAAGTTTCGTACAACACGGTTGGAACAAGGCAATTTTGGAACTTGAGAAAAAGGAATTACATATTTGTATTGGCATTAAAATGTCTCTGCTGCTATGGCTTAACAATCTGAAGTTTGATATAAATTTTAACTACTGAACTGTAAAAAAAAAAAAATTTGAAGTTTCCTTTGTGCCTTTGGAATGATAATTTCTGGGAAGTCTGAACTATTCTCTTGATGATATTTTGCACTCTGACAACACTAAGCTATTATAATACCGTCTCGGTCTCATGCTAGCTTAGTGTTTCTTGAGGGCGATTCGAGCAATCCCTGTCTAGACGTTAACCGCGTTAACTGGCCATCATTCCTGTGGGTCTCTTTGGACAACCTGTCTCCATCACTCTTCTCTATCGTCTATTCCCTCCCTAAAGAGCTAGCTTTCCATTATTTATCTCCTTAATAACCTTCATTTGAGGGACCTAAAGGCCATTTCGGCAATGGAAATGAAGCCTCAGTGCGTTGCTATGAAGCATGCGCAGTTTGTTCAATAGGGCGGGCTGGCTGTCTTCGAAATGAGCGAGTCAAGGTGTTAGCTGGCGCATAGCAATTGCAGGAGGACACTGATTAGGACCAGTTGTACACACTTTCAAGACAATATCCACGCACTAGTTTCGGCAACTTCAACTTCCTTCGATTCGTCCTAGTGACGCATGGTTTATACTAGAACGACATACTCGTGGATATTGATATTGAAGGATTGGCATTAAAATACCGGCACGCATCTAGTTCAAACGTGACTGTGTGGAATGCGCAAGACCTTGGGTTGCTTTTCGCCTAGAATTCAAAGTACCAGCAACGACCTTTGACTTCGTACCTCCTGATAAATGATACTGCATTCCAAAGAAGTGACAGCAGTTAAAAAGGCTAGATTGGAATTTGCAGTTTTCTTAGTGAAAGAGTTGGAGGGAGAACGTCCACATGAATATTTCCCGAGGGCGAACCCCATACATTCCTTACATCCATGAAATAATTTCCTTTAAAGGTACTTTGCGGACAACTCTTAAATCAATGTGCATCCTCTAAAATGAAATAGTCTTATCTCATTGCTGTTATAGTAGTTTTAAGAGCATCAGAGACTAAGGCCAACATGCACCGTATATACTGTCTGTAAACCTCGTGTGGTCTGTGGTCAATTTTCTGTTTGCGGAACGAAAAACCAGAGTTGCCGGGGGAGAACTATGCTACCCTCACCTGAAATCGATTAATTCAGCGGGACTCAAATCTTTTCCACTCGGTGTGGGGAGGATGGCGATTCTATCAACTGTGCTACCCACGAGGGCTTATCTCATAGTGAATTCAGAAGAGAGTGCAGGAGAATTCGAAAAAATATCGATTCTCCGCATGTTAAGAGCATTGAGTGCTGAGGATCTCGAAAAGAACGCAGATGGATTAGAACTTGTTATTGTCTTCTGGTTAAGAATATACTGCGTATTACATATTTTGCGTTGTAACCATACCATAGATGAAAAAGAATTTTCTGTATTTAAATACAGTACCGTATTTCAGAGGGTGTGATATCAAATGCTACGAACAGTTAATTCTGTATTCTGATTACGTTACTTCGAAACATTGTCGCATTTAGCTGCTACAGAGCAGCTAAATGTCAATTCTTTCCAGCGGCATTAAAATATCGCATAAAAATAATTTAATGCAATCACTTAAATTTCTCAAAGAACAGTTCTGGAAATTCTTTTATGAATAAAAGAGGAAAGAAGATATTAGGGAAACAAAATAGACAGTTTAAGGTACTGAAAATGGTATCATTCAAAAGGATTAAATTAAGTGACTCGTCAGTTTTGATATGGTGACTCTTCCGCCCATGTGAATCCGGTCAAGGAGGTGGCTAAGCTGTGGCCTGGAATTCTGATTTCCCACTTTAGGATACATCCCCCTTTGCAATGTGGGTGTTTGCAATCTAACAGACAATACCCGCAAGGCGAGGGCTGAGTGCATTACACCGTCATTACTTAGAAATACAAGACTGGTTTCTACGTTTGCCGACACTTTTCCATAACTGGAATGGCATTTCATTGTGTAGGTTTGTGGAATCCTCCAAATTCTCCAGAAAAAAAAAAAAAAAAAATCGCACTTGAAAATAGCAAACGAAAAATACACATTAGACAGCATTGCTTTTTCCCATGTCAAGTAGAAAATTATTCTCAAGATTATGCTTTTATTCCAGAATCAACTGTAAGATAGCTACAAATTCAAGTGAAAAAAAGCGATTTCGTATCCCAGTTGAAGTACATGATTACTGGGGTTTCGGTTAGCCGTTTCATTCTTTTGAACAGTTAAAGCTAAACTTCTGTCGTCTTGCCCCTCTGGTATCGAGACGGGTACCAGGGAGAGTTACACATTCATGAGAAGTCCGGGAAGCATTCCTAAGATGAGTAATTTGCAGTTCTTAGTGCTATTGCACCTTCACTGACGCGATAAGCATGATGTAGCACCACAGAATTCAAATAATGGCACTCCATTGTTTGAACGTGACATGTCACCTGTATTACCTAAAGACTGGAGCATTAAATTTCTTAGTTGAAGAAGTTCAATTCATTCTGATAAATGAAGCATCCTGAGGCAAACGGTTGACCAGCTATGTTCATAAACAAGATGTTGCAAGACTGTAATTAGCGTGGTAAAAGGAGAATAGCGGACGAGTTAATACGAAACGTTTTACCTGTTTTCTGTGATAGTAACGGCACATACTCCCTCGCTGGTTCTGTATTTTACTCACATGCGCTAATTATCATAGTGGTCTTCAGCGTGGATGCTACTTCTTCCTTGGAGCATTTTAACAAACTTTAAGCAAGAATATAAAATTAGTTCAGAAGTCTGAAACTGGCACATATGTCAATCCTTTCCTAAGTCGAAGACACGTTTCTAGTCCATGAATACACTTTTGAATCTTTTTTTAAAATTCATCTTGGTTGTCCTGGAAACCATGCCTCGATCCTAGAAATAACATAGCTGCATTACCGTCGGGAAAATTTCATGTGAAAAAGGCATCAGGGAAGGAAGGAAAGAGGAAGAAATCTGAATGGGAGTTAAGTTTAGGAGAATATGATGCATTTCTCGCTTTTATTCCTGAACTGTACACAAATGAAGCTGGGTGATGACCTTTCGACGATTATATATCTGTAATTCAGGAGTAATAATTATCACACACACAGCATCCCTTTCCAGCGGATGTGTGCATCTTTTTTCTGTGGGGACCGAAATTATTTTACTGGTTGGAAAGTAAGTTTGCTTTACTGCCAAAATGGCAAATTCCGGTCTCAATCATAGTTACTAGTCTGTCTTCCTGGTTAAAAATTGCTCTGCACAATTTTGCTTTTTCATCTTTTAAGAAGGCAGAACTGCGGAGAGAATTACATTTCATTACTTGATGTGTATATGGAATGTTTCTACCTAATGTATTTCTCGATTATTGCAATCTTTTCAGAAGGTGGCAATAATCGAAGGATTTAGGTAGAAACCTTTTATCAAAATCTCCACAAGTCTAATACTCAATGGACTTAATGATCTTATGATCCTATCGAATGGCACTTTCTGCTTTAACAATCATCACTGTAATAATTGCGAAAAACCAGTTTCACTTAAACCCAAATGCGATAATCAAATGCAACATGACCTTTTATAAATTTTAATCACGAAATTATTGTCAGAAGACTTAATATTCCTGAGGCTCTGTTCATTTGCAGTGTACCGACCCCTTGGGAAGTCTTAAATTTTAGATGTATACATCTGTTAGTCGATAAACAATTTTTTGCATTGCATATTGGTCTATCCTCGTATGCCATTTTAATGTGTGCTTACCTTCTCAGTAAACCACTCAGGTTCCTTCTAGTTATGACTAACGTGACGACCCTACAACCATTAATTCTAGGGAGAAACTGTAACAAGTGAACATCACTAATAGGCCTGATAAATGAACATCGTGACTTCCGCGTTTTGCCTGGGGTACAATGCTGACCCCGTAACGCCTGCGCTTAGTTTTGATATATTATTCTTCGGATGGAAAAGCGAAAAAAAATAATAATAATAAATAAAAATAGGCAATAGAGGTCGCATTTAGTGAACGATTGAGAAATTGGAACGAGAGAAATCAAATCTTCCGGGAGGGAAGATATGTATGGTGAACTACTGCTGTTCTCTCAATGCTTTACAGTTTTATAGGTGCCGTGACTAGCTTCTCACCAAACTCGCAGTCACGAGCACGAAAGGTATTTCAAAACATTGTCACCCATCAAGTGGTTGGTGACGAAAAAAAAAAAAAAAAACGCATTAATACATCCTTGATGAGATTTGGCGACTCTTTTAAAACACGTCAGCTGCTTTCAACATTGCATTCTGGTGAAAATGCCAATTCAGTTACCAAAATGCAGGAATTTGCCTAATGTGGTGGAACAAAACCCTGGGGCAGAAAAGGTACATCTGCGCCAAGTGTATTTTACGATAGGCTTAATTATTGTTGGATGATGTACGAGAAGTCAGTTTCGGAGATAAATGTGCACCGGTCGTCCGTGACCAACTGACTCAGAAAAGGAATTAAAATAGTGAAGGCATCTCCCAACCTCGATGAGAACTGTCTCAACTTTCGCCAGCGAGGAATCGAACCTAGGCCATTATGGTTGACCGTGGTCTTCTGGTAATTTGCATGGATGTTTGGATACACACTTTCAGATCGAGCCCATACCTTGACAAAGTCCATTGTTTGTGTTAGTAAATGGACTATATGGAACCCACACTATGCATACTTGATAAAGCAAATAGAATCGCTCCAGATGAAATTTATCCGCTATCTTTCCATACATAACCCCATGTTCTACCACAGAATCTTCTACCGGAATCTCTGTTCCTATTTCAAGCTTCAATTTCTGGAAACTCGGCGAACTGTTCTTGATTTAAAACTGTTGTACCACATCTTCGCTGGTTCAACCTACCTGCCGGATCTTCTGTGCCATATTGACCTTCACGCTCCAGCGGTGGCTACTAGACAGAAGACTACATTCCACATCGGTAATTCTAGACTAGAGATATCCAAGAACTCCTTCTTCAAAAGAACATTGGCACTCATGAACAAGTTTGACTTGGATATGGCTGTGAACAAAAAACAGTTTCACAGAACTATTTGGAGTAGGTTGACTGATTGACGGATGAGTTCTGGGCTAAAGATGTCCTCAATTAACTCGTGTGTGTGTCCTGCAGCAACCTGCTTTCATGGCGCTGGACTTGACGTAATGAATATCTTTATTTTCGTGAATTGAACTCTTCCCTTTTGAAAATTTAACTTTCATTGTACAAAGTACAGGCATACCTCGAATAACGAATAGGATGCGTTCCACGAAATTACTTCGTTAAGCGAAACTTCGTTTTCAGAGGTAAAAATACTATGGCCAGAATAGGGATACGTTCCTACGTAAAGAAAATGAAAAGCTTTTTTTTCGAACAAAGAAAAGTTTTATTAAATAAACAGTCAACTTACATACAAAGTGAAATCATATTTTAAAATATGAGTCTAAAGTTGATTGTTTATGCTCTTTTTCTCTTTCATTTAACAATTGCCTATACGGAGTTATTGCATTTAACACTGATCGCTTAACAATAACAATTCTTCCTAAATCAGGATCATTTTCACTAAAAAAATTTAAAACGTTTTCAATGTCATTTAAGCACCTTTTTAAATCTTTGGTTGTTAACACTTTTTCGGCAGGAACTTCTTTAACTTCGTCTTCATTATCTTTGTCTTCGTTGCTAACAAGGTTTTCTAAATCTTCCACTGAAAAACCATCATCTTCTGCATTCAATAAATTTCTAACATCCTCTTCATCGACATTTTCGAAACCTATTGATTGAGCCATCTGGATAACTTCATTTCTAATTTCTTGGATGTTATTTTCTTCTTCTATTACAACTTCTGGCCATATTTTGCGCCAAACTTCATTTAAGCATTTCTTAGTGACTTCTTTCCAAGAACTATCAATGTTTTCAATTGCGTTTTTAATGGTGTAGTTTTTCCAAAAAGTTTTAACTGTCATTTCCTCTTTATCCTCTAGTTCAGTTAAACTGCTTAATGTTCGACGCAGATAATAAGCTTTAAATGATGCTGTTACTCCCTGATCCAATGGTTGAATCAGGGAAGTTGTGTTTGCTGGAAGAAGCACAACTTTGACAGGAATGCATGTGTCCAACGTGTTAAGATCAGTAGGATGTCCCGGAGCATTGTCTAACAACAAAAGAGCTTTTTCTTCAAAGTTGTTTTTTTTTTGACAATACCGTTTTACTTCAGGACAAAAGTGGTTAACAAACCAATCAGTAAATAACTCCTTGGTAACCCACGCTTTTCTATTTGCTTTCCATATTACAGGTAAATTCATTTTTATGTTACCTTTTAACGCCCTCGGATTTTCTGAATGGTAAACTAATAACAATTTTAATTTATAATCGCCAGAGGCATATGCTCCAAAGAGTAACGTAAACGGTCTTTGGCTGCTTTGAACCCAGCAGCTGATTTTTCTTCAATAGAAATGAAGCTTTTTGTTGGTAACCGTTTCCAGAACAAACCGCTTTCGTCAACATTGAACACCAAATTTGGAAAATTTTCAAGTTCAATTATTTCCTTAGTTTTACTGGAAACTTATTTGCAGCTTCTCCTGTTAATTTTACACTATGAATCCTGGCCCGTTTTTTAAATTTCTCGAACCAACCACGAGAAGCCCCAAAGGTTTCCGTAATTTCTTCAGTTTGTTTAGATTTCAGGTGATTAAACTGGAATATTTTTTTTATGTTAAATGGGGCTTGAAATTGCCGACTTCGTTATATCGAAGCTTCGTTATCAGAGGTAACGTTAACCGAGGTATGACTGTATATTAGTCTACTATTTATTTTAATGTTTTGTACAACCTTACTCTGTTATACACTTTAACTGGGCGAATGCCTGTTGTGTATATTATATTTCTAACCATACCTCATAACCTTAGCTGCCGTGGCATTGTCTTTTTATAAAATCTCTTTTACAAAAAAAACCCCAAAAATATGTACTATTTAGAAGTGGTCTTATGGGGTAACCAAGGATAGTCAATTTCTCTGAAACTCATCCACATAAGCTCATCTTCGTATCTTTCACAATATTGTCCACTTTTATCACCAGCTGTAATGTATTCACTTCTTCCGCATGCTTTGTCTGCTTATAACTGATCATAACGCGTATGCGCGTGCTGGTATTTAGATTAAAAAAAAGTCAAGGTAACTTGAATAATTACCTCGCAAAACACCGCTATGTTCATGGCATTGAACTTGTTTGATATTAAAATAAAACTGAAATATTACAATACAACATAATCTTTTAGCTCTTTAGCACAACATCCAAACGAAGGTAATTTATGTGGAAGTCAATTTCTGGTTGATGTAAGCAATTTAAAAAATGTTGCCCAACTCTTACCACCCATCTAAGAAATGTTCTTGCGTCCTTGGGACTTCAGATTGCTATTCCCGTCATTGAACAACGAGGCTATTAATCAACGCCCCTCGTAATTTCACTTTTTTTTTTTTTTTCCGCGGACCTTGTATTGATGTCCAAAGTTACGTAGCGTAGCAACCATGGCCTTGAAAGAAATGAGTGAATTAACAAAATCAAAAACAGGTTTTAACGAACAAGCTGGTAAATGGACTCATTTTCATGACTAAACGTGATGGGAGGATATAAAAACTTTCCATCCACCACATCTACAGATGTTTCTGCTGTTGTTGAACGGACGCAGTGGGCGAATTCAAACACCTACATCCGCCTCAATGAGTCAGAACAGTGATTTCTTGTGGGTTACCTGGCGATGTTGTACTTGTTTTGTCAGACGAGATTTTGCAAGCTCTTCTATTATTATCAACGGATGGACTATTCAAAAAATTACTCGTCAGAAAAGACCCGCTTTTACAGGAAATTTGGACATTACTAGACAATGTTACTCCCCCGTCCCCCTTCTATAGATGGTTACTATCCTAAGAATAAAATAAGGCTGGAAGGCGCATTTGTTCTTGAGTGTTTTGGATGCACATTCAATAAACCAGCTGTAGTTGTACTATTACTTATTTACTATCAGTTTATTAACACAAGGTTCACCCCCCCCCCTGTACAGCAAGTGGGCTAGGAGGGTGTACAGAAATTTTAAAATATACATTACACACTTTTGTACAAATTTTCAGATCTTTACAATATAATTGTATAATAATAACTATTTTTATATATATATATATATATATATATATTTGCTTAATTATATTCACTTTGAAATAACATAGATCTTGATAATTGAAGAGTTAAATACATAGGCTGACTTCTTTATCAGCAACTAACATTACAGATTTATTTATATTCATTACATTATTGCTATTAATTGTTCATATCATCAAATTTCTAATAAAAACTGCTCAATTCTCACAGCAATCCTGGTGATTTAGTCCAGATTTGGTCTGTAATTAGGCTTCTGTATTTTTTATTGACTTCAAACTTTACCGGATCAATGGAAAAGGTGTTGAAGTGTTCAATGGTATTACATGGGAACATTCCTTTTAGGGAGTCCAAGTTTGATAGCTTCATCTTAAGTGGGTGATGGCTTCTATTTCTTCCTCTTGTTAGTGCGATGATATCTTCTATTCATGGGGCATCAATATGGCGAGTTGGCAGCTTGGTAAGCGTTGACAGATTTTTTTTTTTTTTGAGGACAGTGAGCTTCCAGGAGGTCATGCCTAGGTTGACTAAGAGAATGGATTTCGAGATGGTGAAGGGGTTCCCTCCCAGACGGTTCAGCCACCGCAGAATCCAATATTCCATTGACAGAAATTTATTACATCGAGAGGTAGATGCAGAAGACCAGATTTCTGAGGCATATAGTGGTATGGGTGTGAGACATCTATTAATGTATTGTCCAATCAGTTTGGTGTTGTGACAGCCTGTGAGCTCCTGGCGGAAAGTCCAGAAAACAACATAGGTCTTCTTTGCCTTTAGGAAGTGTTCCTTGAAATTTAAGCCTTCATCCCACGTTAGTCCCAGGTCAGTATGAGATGAAACTTTGGGACCGGTCAGGTCCCAAAGGATTTAAGGACCAGTTAGGTTTTCGCCTGTAGCTGCTTATAGGTGTGGCCTGGATATGGGAAAATCATACCAAAGGAACCTCGTGGGGTACAGAAATGATGAAAGATACAACAACGGAAACAAAACGGTACAGATGGACTTGATTCAAAAATGGCAACTTAGCACTGGCTGCCATGATACAGATGCATCACTGCCAAAGATGGAACAAAGGGAAGACGTGGTCCTCAGTAGGAGATATGGCTACCCCTAATGTCGATGCAGGCTTTGCACCGCCTGTCCATACTTAGAACAATGTTGTTGATAAGTTCTTGCGGTAACATCGTCCATTCCTCTGTCAGCGCCATCTTCAGCTGGTGAAAATTGTCTGGTGGGTGTGGACGTGCCGCTAGGCGTCTCCCCAGAGCGTCCCATATGTGTTCGATAGGATTTAGACCGTAAGAACGGGCAGGCCAATCCATACGAACAATGTCCTTACTTTCCAGAAGCATTTCAACAGCTGCAGTGCAATGGGGTGTGGCGTTATCATCCATAAACACTAACTCGGGGCCAATGGCACCTCGGAATAGACGCACATAGGGAAGGATTACCTCGGTATAGTAGCGTGCACCGGTTACAGTACCGCCTTCCAGTATCTGGAGTTGTGTACGTCCATCCAAGATAACGCCTCCCCAGACGAGAACACCTCGACCGCCATATCGATCCCCTTCAGTGATGTTTGTGGGGTGATACCGTGTGCCAACTTCTCGCCAGATTAGCTGACGTCCAGTATCGCTACTGAGACTGAATCTGCTCTCATCAGTAAAGAGTATCTTAAGTAAAGATTTTCTGGTGTAACCTTTAGAAATAGTGTTGGTCCTTAAGTTTTGCACACCAGTGTGTAAGGAGTGACTTTTTCAGAAACTGTATCTTAGACTGAAGTATCAATTAATTGGAATTCTGTAACGCTCATCACAGATAACTGAGGAAACTGCTAATTATTTCGACATTAAATAGCACTGATATATGCTGTTCGCAATTATTCCACATTTAAGTGAATTAACGCTTTTAAAATAGTTCAAATTCAGTTTTTCCACTGAACTTCTTAAGCAATGGAAGAAAAGCGCGGGGCAAGAAAAAAAAAATCTTTTTTTTTTTTTATTGTTAAATTACAGTATTTTGATCTGTTCTACAGCGTGTTTATCGTGCACACAACCACCAGAGCTAGATAGGAAAGCTAATTCTACTTCATAGTCATCCTTAATTTCATTACCCCCATATTGGATGGCTAATCTTAATATGGTCTTCAGGTTGTACGGCGTCTTCATATGTCGATTTGATGTGAAAAGCCAAGAATGACTCACGAGGAAAAATCCTGGTTCCTCTGCTGAGATCAACTAACTACAGCCCCGATTTGAGAGACCTAAAGAATTCTTCTAGTCGCAGATGAGAATCGAATCCAGACCTTGGAGAGGTCTGGGCTCGATTGCAGCGACAGTTAAGCAAATAAACTCTGAAAGTTATCACACTGATCTGATTTCACAAGACTTAAAATGAGCTAAATAGCTTTGATCCCATAATATTAATGAACTTTTTAACAAAAGTATATAATAATAATAGACAATATTTCCGCATCGATATGATATATCCATTTCTGTTTTTCTGATGTTTCCAAATGTGGATTCTTATTTTGAAAAGTGTAATTCTGTTCTGTTGGAATAAGATGCCTGTTCCCTGTATTTCGTCAATATATACTTATGTTCCTACATGATATTTTTTTTTTTTTTTTTTTGAAATGATCAGTTCGAAAGATTTAGCACCTCATTCCTTTATCGTACTTCACGTAGTTGTCCTAGAAGAAGCTACTGTCAAGTTGGCTGCATCCACTAGCGAAATTCCAAGCGAAATCTAATATAAATTCTGAAGAACTGAATTAGAATGAGCCTTCTTCGTAGAAGGAAGCACTGGAAGCTCTTTCATTTATAAATAATTTCTGTTTGTAATCTGGGACGGCCAACTCGGGTCAGAAGAGTTTACACTAATGAATTAGCTCTATCTCGAGGTACTTGTAAGTTGTAGAGTTTTTATGCGCTGATACGCATAAACTCTACAACTTTTATGCACCGTATGTTGTCTGTAAATTGGCGAGGTAACATGGTTTTCCCTCCCGAGTTTCCGGGAAGAAAAACGCTAACGTTTCGTTATTAAATATTCGACACCATTTAATCAAAGTGAATTCCGTGACACACATCCAAACATTCTTTTTCAAAAAAGTGACGTCATTATCAATCCATAACATCATTGCGCTGATGTTACCGCGGTTTCTTTCCCTCAGTTCTGAGAGAAGTCTTTCCGTAAGTGGTTAAAACACGCAGTTGTCTGGTCCCGGTATGAGGATGTACAGGACGTCCTTTGTAAAGAGCGGCGATATTTCATGCGCATCCATGTTGCTGCTGCCTACGTTGACTTTAGGTAAGTAACGGGATACCAAACGAGCACACGTCTACGTACGAGTTTTAGGTGAAGGTCGAGCTTTTAATTCCGGGTTGTGAATAACCGCGGTGCCGTCTTCTTAAGCGGAAGTATTTTTCCTCAAATTTGCACTTTATTTATAACCACGAGGAACTTTCAGAATCAATTTATGAAGAGATCTCGACGGTAACACGTATTGTGATTGCAATTCGAAACTTATCTGCTCCCGTTTTTCTTAAATATTATTTTTCAAACTGTCCTTATTTGACCGGAAATCACCGGAGTCCAAAAAAGAAAGGAGAGAAAAAAAAAAAAAAAAAAACACAGAACAGAAAACTCTAACGGCCCGTTTCTCTTTGACAGAAATGCCAAGAAAGACCAACTCCTTAAGACCATATACAAGCAATGGCTGGATGGGCTGGTTTTCGCTTCGTTTTCCAGCTGAAAGCAAACCAAACTCTTCTTCTAGGAATAAAGTTGTAGTTCTTGACCGATTTTTCTCACACTGGTTTACTGGCTTCCCAAAAAAATCTTTTTAAGAGGTTCTCATCGACCTCGTGTGTGATTCCCCTGCCGTTGAGCTTTGAATAGAGCGTGCACATTTCTTCAGCGAATGTAGTTAATAGTATTGGCTATATTGCAAGGAAGCCACAGGCTTTTTGCTGAACAGGCGCAAAAAAAAAAAAAAAACCAAGTAGATAAACTCAAATTATACGCTTCCCTCTTCACACAGGTAAGCATCCAGTTGACCTTTGAATTTATTCGAATTGTCAGCCTCAACTACCTGCGAGAGCAGCTTGTTCTAGCAATCAACGACTCGCTGGCTAAAAGAAAACTTTCTACAATCTCATCTAAACCTCAACCCCTGTAATTTGAGTTTATGACCCATAGTTCTGGGATTCTTTATAACAGTGATAATTCTACCTTCATTCATTTTACTAATCCCTCTCAGAGCCTTGTAAACCTCAGTCAGGTCACCGCTGAGGTGAACGGTTGCCATGCCCTGTAACCCACATAATCTAAATCTTTCCTCATACGGTGGTCCTTCTGTCGATCTCACCATTCGAGTTACCCGCCTTTGGACCCTTTCAAGAAGCTCAATATCTTCTTCCAGATGAAGTCTCCATACTTGAACACAGTATTCCAAATGTAGCCTTACAATTGCCTTATACAGATGGATTATGACCTCTATCTCTACAGGATAACGTTCGATAAATCATCGATAGGACACCATGGGCTTTCCTGGCTGCCTGTTTACACTGTTCAGAAAACTTCATATCTGCCCGTATTTAATTTCTAGATCCCTTTCCTCCTTCACTGATTTCAATTCAACCCAACGAAGTGTATATTTTATTTGTGGGTTGCCCAAGTTGTAAGCATGACTTTGCATTTAGCAACATTAAAACTTAGCTGCCACTTCCTCCATAGTTGAAGTAGAGCAACATAAATGGTAGAAGAGCAAGCAGGTTTCAGAGATTTAGATCTTAAGTCATTGACTGATTATTGAAAAATGCAAAGAATTCAATGTTCTAATCGTTTTGTTTTTTATAGATTATGCAAAAGCATTTGATTGTGTTCAATATGAGAAACTATGAAAAACGATGACTAATATGTGTTTCCCAATCCACATAATTCAGTTGATTAAGCTACTGTACCAAGAACAGGAAAAAACTGCGAGAACCAACATGAGGAAACACCGACTTTTTCACAATAGGTAACTGTGTCAGGCAGGACTGTATTTTGTCACCTTACCTTTTTAATCTTTATGCCGAAGATACCATGCGTGAAGCTTTGGAATATTTAGACTGGCATCAAAATTGGAGGATTGAAGATCATTAGCAAAGGCACATGATGCAAGAAAGCAAGCTTATATAGCATCAGCCAAAAAAAAAAAAAAAAAAAACTACCCTTCTCATTTCACCCATCCACTCGCTCCAAATGTTTGTCTAGTTCTGCCTTGAATCTATTTAAGCTATCAACTTCTACAACGAACAGATGGAAGTTTGTTCCACCAATCAACCATCCGCTGGCTAAAGGCAAACTTCCGCACATCTATCCTACAACTGTCTTTCCTCAATTTGAATTTATGCTCTCTCAGGCGATTATTCTGAGCAAGAGGAAGAGTGCCATCGGCATTGAGCATGCTCAAACCATTCGAGGCTTTATTTACCTCAATCAGATCACCTCGCAGGTGCCTAGTTTGCAAACCTTAAGCCTTTTCGTAAGAGCAACCCTTTGTCCCATTCACTAATCTTGTTGCCCTTCTTTGTACTCGTTCCAACAGCTCTCCATACTTCTTAAAATGAGGCCTCCAGACCTGTATACAATACTCAAGATGTAGCCTGACCATTGTCTTATACAGGGGATAATCACCTCATTATCCCTGCTAGAAAAATTCCTGTATATCATTTACAAGACACCATGAGCTACTCTTGCAGACCGCTGCACTGCTCAGAAAACTTCATGTATGCCATAGGTGGTAGATGACTTTCATCAACCGGTGAAATACCACCACTTTGCTTATTGGAGGCTTGAAGTGGTGAAACGCATGTTTAGTCTCTAGAGCAAAGTTTCCGGCATCCCCCTCCCCCCATACTTCTCCTTCAACCCATGCACGGTACTAAGTACTATAGGTTTTGATACCTTTCGTGTTTGGGGTTTTCATAAAAAAAAAAAAAAAAAAAAAAAAAATTACCCCCAGGTCCTTTTCACTCTCTACCACTGTCAGTGTAGTACCACACAGTTGATACGTTACTCTGGGGTTACTGCTTCCCATATGCAGTACTTTACATTTGTCAATGTTAAACTTCAATTGCCACCTCTAAGGCCACCTGCTCAACTTTTCTAGATCCTGTTACAGCAGTGTACTGTCATTGGTGTCATTAACAACCCTGCCGACCTTCGTGTCGTCTGCAAACTTGGACATTAAGCCTGATATACCATAATCCATGTCATTAATAAATACAGAAAACAACAATGGGCACAACATTGAACCCTGGGGACTCCACTAAAAACATTAGTCCACGAAGAGTAGTGTCCATTGATTACCACTCTGTCTTCTTCCACTCAACCATCCCTTTATCCATAGCAGCACGCAATTTGCCTCCAATGCCACACTGCTCCAATTTGTGCAGCAGTCTTCCATGTGCAACGGTATCAAAAGCCTTTCTTAGATTAAAATATATGATATCAAAATTATTCTTTGCATCCAGTTCCTTTGCAACCACATCATAGTATCCAATCAAATTGGTCAGACAAGACTTACCCTTAACAAACCCATGCTGCGTCCGAGCTATAACTGAAGTCTTGTCTAGATGATCCTGCAACGCTTCTTTAACTAGTGCCTCCATTAATTTCCCTGGAACAGAAGTGCAACTAACAGATCTGCAATTACCTCTGCTTCCCTTTGTGGATTGGGGTCACATTTGCACATCTCCAGCCCATGGGTACCTCCCCACGAGTCCAAGGAAGCTCTCGTAATTATGGCTAAGGGTTTGCTGCCTCCTTTAATATAACTGGATAGATTCTATCCACCCCCCCCAGGTACCTTTCTTATGTTTATCTTCAACAATTTCCCCTCCACTTTACTCTTAGTTATTACAAGATTATCTAGCTTACTGCCAGAGTTAATACACCTCTAGCATTCCCCTCCCTGAATAATTCCTCATGTGTGAATATAGATGCAAAAATTTGTTAGCAGGATCATCAACAGTTATACCATCGATATCAAGTGGACCAATCTGATTCATCCCCTGCCTTCGAGTTTACATAAGTAAAGATGCCTTTGCTGTTTTTCTTTGCATCCTATGCCAAAGATTTCTCGTAATCTGCCTTTGCCTGCCTAACTTCCTTTGTAACTTGGTTACAGACCAGCTTATATCTATCATAGGCTTCCATGTCACCCATTAATTTATGTATCCCATGCATTTTTCTTCTCTGCCACATATGTAATTAGTTCATCTGACGTCCATTTAGACCTAAGTCTTGAGCAATATTTCTTCATCATCATCAGCCATTCTCAATCCACTGCAGGATGAAGGCCTCTCCAGCAACTTTCCAGTTCCTTCTGTTTTGAGCACTGGCCATCCATTTACTACTCAAAAACTCATGAATTTCATCTATCCATCTCCGCCTTTGTCTTCCAGGTTTTCTTCTAGCTCCTCTTGGGTACCATTCTGTTATTTTCTTAGTCCATCTGTCATCATGTCTTCGAGCTGTGTCCTGCCCAGGACCATTTTAGTTCTTTAGTTTTGATAAGAATGTCCTTTACTTGAGTTTGCTGCCTAATCCATGTGTTTCTCTTCTTATCTAACAGTCTGATTCCCAATATAATTCGTTCCATTCTTCGCTGTGTAGTTCTTAGCTTCTCTTCCATTCTTTTGGTGAGTGCCCAAGTTTCACTTCCATAAGTCATGGTGGGGAGCATACATTGATTCATTATTTTACGTTTCAGACAAACTGGGATATTGCTCTTCAGTATGTGACTATATTTCCTGAATGCTATCCATCCAAAATTTATTCTTCTCTTGACTTCCAGCCATTTATTATTATTACAGCTAATAACTTGTCCCAGATAAGTATATGACTCCACCTTTTTCAATTACTGCTCCTTCAATCATTATTTCCCTTTCCGTGGCATACTTGTTCATCATTACTTTTGTTTTAGCCATATTCATCTTTAGTCCAAAATCCTTACTAACTGTGCATAGATTAAGATTTTCCTCTAATTCTTTGGGATCGTGGCTTATAACCACAATGTCATCTGCAAATCGTAAATGGTTTAGGTATTCTCCGTTCTCGTTGACTCCTTTCTGTGACCAGTCTAATCTTCTGAAAGCTTCTTCAAGGGCAGCAGTAAACAGCTTCGGAGATATTGTGTCTCCTTGTCGAACTCCTTTCTCGATTTTAAATTTGCTACTGTCTTTGTCTAGTCTAATAAAGGATGTAGCACTCTCATATATTTTCTTCAAAATCATAATATACGGAGTATCTATGCCTTGTCTTTCCAGTGCCCGAAACATTGCCTTATGCTGTATGGAGTCAAATGCCTTTTCATAATCCACAAATGCCAGGCATAATGGTGTTTTATATTCATTTGCTTTCTCCATTAGCTGTGATATTACGTGAAGGTGATCCATAGTTGAGAATCCTGTCCTAAAGCCAGCTTGCTCTTTCGGTTGATTCTCATCAAGTATTCTTTCTAATCTGTTAGTAATGACCCTTGTGAACAACTTGTAGATATGGGATAACAAGCTAATTGGTCTATAATTTCCAATTTCTGATTTATCTCCTTTCTTATGCAGCAAAACTATGATTGCATTATTCCACTGCTTAGGCATCACACATTTTCTAATGCACTTTGTGAAGAGCCTTGCCAGTTTTTGTGTTTTGTCTCTTCCTCCCAATTTTAACAACTCTACAGTAACTTTATCTTCCCCCGGGGCTTTCCGATTCTTCATTTTCTTCAATGCATGTTCTACCTCATCAGGAAGAATATCGGGTATGTCGTATGTGTTGCTACTTTGCAATCCATGTTCCCCACTGCTGGTATCATTCCCTCGCTCCTTGTATAATTCTCTATAGTAGTCTTCTGCTATTTGAATTATGCCTTCTCTGCTGTTTATAAGTACACCATCGCTATTCTTCAGTTTCAGTATCATTTGTCTTTCTGTATTACTGCTCATGGCTGCTGATTTAAATCCTTTGTTTTCCCTTAATGCTTGTTCTACTTTTCTTGTGTTAAATCTTCTTATGTCCTCTCTGAGTCTCTTTCTAATGGCTTTGCATAACTCAGTATACTCAATTTTCTCCCTGTCAGTGTTTTTCTTGATCTTCATTTGTCGTCTTTGGTTCATCATGACAAGTGTTTCTTGACTAATTTTTTCTTCTTTGGATTTCTGTTTCCCTATAGGTTTCTTGGGCTTTATCACTTTCAGAAAGTTGTAATATTCCTCGTCGATATCTTGGTCCTGAGCAGTCTGCAGAAGCTCAAACTTGTTCTTAAGTTCCAGTACATACTGCTTTTTCTCCTCCTCTGTTATTTCAAAGACCTTTGTATTATTTATTCGAGTCAGTTTTTTCCTTTCCTACATCTATATCAAGTGTACATCTTACCATTCTGTGATCACTTCCAACATTTACCTTATTCAGGACAGTAACATCATTCACAATATATCTTCTGTTAGTGAGGATGAAGTCGATTTCATTAGTTGTTAATCCATTTGGACTCTTCCATGTCCACTTTCTGTTCACCCTTTTCTTGAAAAAAGTGTTCATTACTGACAGTCCTTGAGATTCTGCAAATTCCACAAGTCTTTCACCTCTTTTATTTCTTTCACCAATTCCAAAATTTCCTATAGTTCCTCTTTCTGCGCTGTTTTGCCTTTTTCCAACCTTAGCATTGAAGTCCCCCATAATAATAGTGTAGTGGGTTTTCTGCTCATCTAGAAGACTCTCAATTTCAGTGTACATTTCTTCAACCTCTTCATCATCATGGCTCGATGTTGGTGCATAAATCATTATAATCTTTAGCTTGTACCTCTTAGAAATCTTGAATATTAGTCTTGACACCCTTGGTGATGTACTTTTGAATTCCAAAATGTTGTTTTTTAAAATCTTTATGGACCAGAAACTCAACTCCACCTTCACTCCTTTCACTGTTTCCATTGGTGTACAGCAGATTTCCACTTGATAAACTTATAAGTGATTCATTTCTTCTTCTTGTTTCAGCCAAACCGATGATATTCCAATTCACATTTTCTAATTCCTTTTCCAGCTCTAATATCCTGTCTTCACCGATGAGTGATCGTACGTTATAACAGGCCAAGTTCAATTTCCGTGCATGGCAGCCTGGTCGTACCCAGAGATTCTTAGCACCCTCTGCTTCCACTCTGATCCTCTCGCTGCCGTAAGAGGGAGAGTGAAAGCTGCTGGGGACTGAGGGCCATTTGTATTGTTGTGCTCTCATTGCTGGAGGGTTTGGTCTTTTTCTCTTCACGCTGACCAGGCGTCTTGAAGAGAACCACTCTACACGTTCGTTGCCACCTAAGTGACGTAACAGGGCTTACCATCGAGAAGGTGTGCATGAGTGGATTTTAGGGAGGCAGGCCAACCGGACTTCTCCTAAATCTTCTGTAATAGAGAGATATTGGATCCATCAGTGTTTTAGGCTGAGTGTCTGATAACTATTTCTTAGTTGGTATGAAAAGCCTAGTAGCTTCCGAGATTAATTCTTTGAATGCTTCCCATTTTGAATTTGGTGTTGGTAACATCATTAGTTGGTCCCACCGTATAGAATTTAAATACTGTCTTAGACCACCGTAGTCACTTTTTTACGAAAGCAAAAACCCTTCCCTTTACCCCTAATGGTAGATAAACAACCTTTGTTATGCAGATGATACTGTGCTAATTTGCAATTCTAAGGATCATCTTAAAGATACTTTGAGGAGAGTGTGAAGCAAGTAAGAAAAAAGGATTTTCTGAATTTATGTAATAATTATGGTGATTAGTAATAACCTCCGTTCCAGTAAAGTGAAGATTAATGGGCAAGATATAGAAGTTGATGAATTTGGTTACTTAGGGTCACGAATAAATAAAAATAGTGACTGCTCGAACGATGTAAAGAGACGACAGGCAATTGCTAAAACGTTAGTCACTGGTCTAACAACGTTATGGTAGAGATTAACATTTTCCCCTAAAGACGAAACTGAGAATCATTGATTCGTTAATTTTTCCATTTGTGGAATGAGACTGAACATTGCATTAATTAGACTTCACGAACTATTGGTGGCACAGTATTTTGTGGAAGGCGCCATTGGTTGTTTCCCACATCTACGCCATAATACTTTGTGAAGAAAAAGAATCTCTGTAAAAGCCAGAAAAGTGTAATGTCTGGTTTGTGTAAGTAGTGTTATGTTCTGTTGTCTCTGTATACTTGGCTGCATTGCCCGTCACCGTCACTAGGAGATGAGCCAGGCTGCCCATCATTCTCTGGCTGTCCTCCGCCAGGGGCGCCTGAGCTAACTGATGGAGACCAAGTTAAGAAAAAGTGTTTTTTGTTAGAAAGGAGCACGGTGAGTATAAAGAAAAGTAGGTCTGATTGCAGGGGTAAAGTGTTGGTGGAGGACAGAGGAGAATATCCACCAAGATTGTTTAGGGGGGAATAAAGCCACAGATGCACCTGTGTGAGTGCCATCGGCCATGCGCTCTGAATTGTGATCCCGCACTCAAAGATATTGCCTACGTTGATCCTATCCTGGCCTAGAGTTTGCATGGCCGAAAGATGACGCTCTGCAAATCCTGCATTTAGAAGTGCTAGCACATCCTACCCCATTAGGGTTTGCATGATCCTCCCCTGATACAGGGTTAGGGTGGAGCTAGTCCTATCCTGTTTTTGGGACGGTTGGTTCTTCTGATTGTAAGCACTGTTTATGCAAGGCGTGCACTGTGAAAATTCCGCATGTGACTGTTCATCCACTAATAGGATGTGTTCTAGTTTTGTGGGGATCCCTGTATTTCAATAATTAGTCTTATTCGTGGGTCTTCATAGGATGGGCAGTGGTATAACATGTTCCCAGTTTCCTCTTCGTGGCAATGGCACTATGGGTAGTTTTCTATCCCGAGAGATTATTTTGTATTTCTTAACTGTGCCTTAAACGTGCGCTTAGGATTAAGATTGTAAAGATCAGTCACGGATACAGTGTATATTTGGTAGTGATACAACTGATGGTCATGATGAAACAAATGTGAAATTTGAATATTGGCTTAACTCGTCACGGTATGTATTCGCTTTACGAGCGAACTTGTTATGACTGGTTAGAGTATAAAAAAAAAGTAACCCTTATTTCTTCAATATGAAGCTTCCTATTTAAATAATAATAATTGTTGCCCAGATTAAAATGAATTTACTTCCTTAATTATAAATTCAATTTTAAGCGGAAACTAAATATTAAATAAAATCCTTCATGCGCTAACAGCGATGTTCAGGATGCATGAAATTAAGCAGAACTCTCTCGCTTCAAGAAAATATTACTAGATGACTACACTGACAAAGCAAGAGTATTCCAGAGTGATTTATCTGTATTTCATTGAAGAGCTCAAAATAAACACTATGCATAAACAATGTACGTCATGGACTATGAGTTTTCTCTGTGTATCTATTTTTGTCTCGTCTTAGATACACATCGAAAACTTAGTCATATAAGGCAAAAACAGGAGATGGAATATATTAGAATAAAATTGTGTATAATAGATGGCAGTGTTGCTAAAGATTGGCAGGGACCGCCTGAATATAATAAATAAATATACGGCAGGAACAGCTGGTGTCTCAACACTGCATTTCCACAGCAATTCTCTAGTTGCCGTTGAATAATTGAAAGAAAGAATTAAAAGTTGAAGTTGTTTCATCTAGTGTAGAGGGCATCCCGGAAGAAACACTGGTTGCTAGCTTCAATCGACGTCTCTGGTTACATGTCACAAAAAAAAATTGAGACAGTAGTAAATAGCAACATGAAAATTGCAACCGTTATTTTTCTGTACACAGAAAAACAATGTTTTGCAGTCAGTTGTATCAGTACGCAGATAGTAATTAAATCTTTCAAATCCGTTTGGTAAGTGGTGCTTCTGAAATACGTACCGATGAACCGGGCATTGAAGGATAACAAATTACTTGACCTCTTTCCGCCACTGCAGATGATATCAGAATAACGAATTAAATATTTGATGGAAGGATGGCAATGCCACTTCAAAGTTGTGCATATTAGGCCCAACAACAAATTTCCATGACAAGAAGGGATGACTTTTCATAAAAACTGTTCTATTATTTAATCAGTTTAATAGCAATTTTCTTGTTTATAGTGTCAGTTGACTGATCATGTGTTTTAAAGCGAGGCAGACATATGAAGCTGTATTGGTGTGACAAATTTCATTACATTTTGTGAGAATTTTGGTCTGTTTGTTCGAATTCCAGTGAGAATTGTCATTGGTGCTTTTAGAATCTGACCTTCAAAATAGAGGAAAAATATGTTGATTCAATTTGTAAAGTTCAAATATTTGGTTACTCGATGCACTTGAACCCAATTAGTAGGGTTAACAATTCTGTTGGCATGGTTTTTAAGCAGTGGGCTCATTCTTGGTTCCTCCCTTCTGTTCGTGGGACTGATGTGCACCCTCAGAGTGCAAGTACCTGACGTTACAAAGGCAATGTCAAAAAATAAGCATTAACCGTGAACTCCACTCTACTTCACTCCACCTTCTTCCTTTGTAAACTTGTATTTAAGTGAACTTTGATGACGCTGCCACACGGGCAGAGTCGAGAAATGTCCATGACTGTACTTTACAGCGAAACTGTGCTGAAACTGTTGACTAATGTCTCAGTTAAGTGGTAATGAACTTGGAGAATGTGCACGAGATCTGCATATACTCGTGATAGGGTATGACTAATTCAATTCTTTTCTTCATTGCTGTCTTTTATTATTATTTTTCCTGAAACATTTCACTTAATAATCATTGCCTACATTTGTGCCAAATACTTCCTATAGTCGCAAAACTTAACATTGAAACAATCGTATTAATGTGTTCTAAAGGGCAGGTTAGGTTTTCTAGAGGGGGTCCCCAGGTGCATTCCCAGTAAGCTATAAACTAATGTAACATTGAAATGTTATTTTATTAAAATTCTTCTTAAACATTTTTCTTAACACAGCTTCCATCAGGCCTTGTCATTTCTCCCTTAATTCTTTCAACTTCAGCGGCGCATCATGATACAGATGGGATTAAATTTCTATGAACCACTAGCGGCGTGTTTGAAGTATAATCCCTAGGAGTAGGTGCAGAAATAAACAGAACCTTCTTGAACCACTTTGAAAGGTTTTTAAAACAGCTGGACACAACCCTTTGAAAACATGTAGCAGCGGCTGTGTACTTAAAATTAGTGCTTCCGAGGATGTTGTCGAACAGACTGGCCCAATGAGTAAACATGGGACGAGACTGTCAGTGATCAAAACAATCCATAAATAAAATAATTCGCAAATTTTAAAAGGTTGACAAATAAGAATGGGACAGACAGAGGCAACAGTTTCACTAGACAAAATTTTAACGAGTAAGTAAGGCGGAGTTGGCGAATGGGTGTAAAACTCCATTACTGAAATCAGTAATGGAGTTAGAATGGTGTATGGGAGCTCGAGGATTGAATTTGCAGTAGGGAGTAGCTCATGGTGTTGGATAATGGGGCGTAGTGGGGAGATGGAGGACTGAGAGTGATGTGATTTGAGACCTGAAGGATGTAGTTTTAAGCGACAGGCGCCCTCTTGAAAAGAAAAGAAAGGCGAAGTTGAGAAGTACTGAAATAGAATGGCTTTAAGATAGATAATCCTGTTTTAGGAATGATGGGCAGTACATGTTGCTGTATTGTCTGTCATGAATTAAGTAAATGAGTGTTCAAAATAAGTCTACGGCCGCTTTTTTACCATTGAATTAGTTGCTTTTCTGGATAAAGATTTCTTGTAGAAGAAAGAGAAAAAAGGATCCGTGGACAGGACTCTGGAAGGCGAATAAATGCAAGTCCTCAGATCAAGCATTTTCAAAATAATACTGTGCTAGAATTACCCTAAAATTTAAGAACAAGCTACTGTAATAATAAACGTGCCATTAGAGAATTTTAAAGTTAATTGATGGAAATAGCCCTGAAGATGGATTGTGATTGATTTTAGATTAGCAACCGAGTTGAATTGTAATCTGATTAAGAGTTTTTTTTTTTTTTTTTTTTTTTTTACGAAGAAAAGGTGAAAACATCATTGAAAATTTAAATGAGGAAGGAAATTGATAATTTAACTGTAATGACAACCAGTTGTGTATACCTGTAAGCCTCCGTAGCCGAGTGGTCAGGAGCGGGAGTGCAGTAGCACACGCTCTTTGAGTATACCGGGGTTCAAGCCCCTGACTGCTGAATACGGTCGATCTGCCAACCCGCACTGGACCAGCGTGGCAGATTATGGTCCATTTCCCTCAGCATGAATTGTTGAGGAGGCTTCCATCCTGCAGTGGGTTGATAATGGTTGCACTTTACTTTTTTTTTTACCTGTAACGAGTTTGATTTATATAACAATTTTTTTTTTGTTTTCTATTTCTTTCTGCCTCAAATTGTTTACGACATCCACACTCTACCTATCATACATATTTGTACATAGAAATATAACCCTCAGCTCTTTGTATCTTCTGATCGCGTTAAGAGTCAGATTGCATTGTAGGCCTTAGTGCTTTGAGGGGAACTGTGGTCATATAGACTAATTTTCTGGAAACTATACTGCGAAAACGATCATAGTGAGATAAAATAGAAAAGATATAATATAAAGAAGCATCATCATTTAGCCCCCCACAAGTAGAAATACTGTAATTCAGGCGATAATTCTCAGGCAGTTTCAATATTTAATAAAAGTATGCTGCTCTCCAAAATGTTATCAGACACCTGTTTTCTTTGTCCATTGGACCTTTGCCGCATAAATGATTCAAGGCGGTATTACACTACACAAATTAGTCCTCTTAATGCCACGTAAAGTCGAACCGACTGATTTTTGATAGGGATGTTTAGTATCTGATATCACATTGCTGGCTTCTCGATTTGTGCAATTGCTGACAGCCCACACCATCCAAAGTCCATTATTGGCGATGTTATGATGAAACGTGACTGCACCACCAGTGTTCCAGCAACAGTGCGCAGAAAGACCACGGAAACTCACTCCACGTGAGACCAGAATACTCGGAAGGGTAGCAGGACAATCTCGTCAGATGAATAATCCCTGCAAAACAGCAACCAGTAGATTGAGGTACGTACGAACCCACTACGTACAGAGCATCTGACAATAATATGTACAAATATTGTCAATAGAAAGAGTGCTATTGTTGCTTTACGTGAGGAAGAATGTCCTTCCCGTCATATTGCTCATCATATCTTGTAATCGTTGACACTCAGTAGATTTCTTTCCAAACTCAAGAATACTGGTTCTGCTGATAGGAAAAAAGGAACCGGATGCAAACGAGTCTCTATGCCAAAACAGGACCGCGTTTTGTGAAGCGCTTGCCTTAAAACCCTTAAAGCTTCTTCGTTTGAGCTGAAAAGAGAATGGAAAGAACATACAGGAGTGGTAGCAAGTGCAGTATCAGTCAGAAGACGCCTCTTCAAAAATGGACTTGTAGCCCGTCTTCCTAAGAAGCAGCCCCTGCTCACACAAATGAAAAAGGCCCGATTAATTTGGTAAGGAGCATGTCAAATGGACTCCCGAGCAATGGAAGTCAGTTATTTTCTAGGATGAGAAATTCAGCCTGCATTGCTCTGATGGGAGACAAACGATTCGCCTTAGACGTGGTGAAGAATACCATCTAGACTGTATGGTGTCTACAGTGAAATTCCCTACAAGCCAAATGATACGGCGGTGCATTTCGTATCGCGGAGTAGGTCACCTGCAGTTTATAAAAGGTTCCGTCTGGCTGCCAGTGGATACCTGGCTATATTGGAAGGCTGCCAACCATTAGAGACCATTTCAACCTGCCAAGTAACTGCATCTTTCAGGACGACTCTGCTCCTTGTCATCGGGCGAAAAGTGTAAGTAGGCACTTCTGTAGTTACTTTAGCTTCTTTTCTGCGTTAGAGGTTCGACAGTAATGTGTTCACATTTGTTACAGGTGAAAAAATGGTTGGAAGAACGGTCCATTACAACTCTTAGCTGGCCAGGAAACAGCCCGCACCTGAATCCTATAGAGAACTGTTGGCATCGTGTGGAATCTGCAGTTGCCAGAAAGAAACCAAAGACACTTCGTGAACTTCATAATTCGTGTTTCGAACCCCGAACTATCAGTTGATTGTCTTCAGAAATTGATCTTGTAAATGCCTCACGATGTGCTGCTGTCATCGGGGCCAGAGGCGATTCAACTAAATATTAGTTTGCACCTGGTGAACTTTTCATTTTGTTTTCCATTTAAAATGATAAACTGAAGCAAACTGAGGGCTTCTGATAACATTTCAGCCATAATTGTCGTGTTCACAAAAACTGTTGTATAAAGGTTGCAAATGCTCATTTTGGAATATTTTGAGAGTTAAGAGCAAAGCTAAGTAATATTTGTCATATATTACTTAGCTTTGCCTTAACTATTAATAAATATCTTTTGTTTATATTTCTATTTGCGATGCTAGTCATTAATGTAACATACCATCGCGAAAAAGGTTTAGAAATGTGAAATTCCTCAGTGATGCACTTTATTTGAACACCAGTGTATTGTTTGTAAATTGCGTGTGTTTTGTGGTCAATTTTCTGGCGTTAGTTAACGAAATTGTTCAGCTTGCAGACTATTTGTCCATGAGAATTTATGGTTGTCCATTCTTGGCAGCTATCAGTCTAATTGAAGTGATAAAAGAAATCTCAATTTGTTTTTCACATTAGCAAGCTTACTTAATTATAAACACGTTTTACACGAGCTTTATCTAAAGTCTTTGTAATGAAGTTCCACTGTGTTTGTCATGTATTTTGCTACTTTCTCTTGGGCTTTCTTCGCTTTACGACAAAGAAAATAATTTATAATTAGACTATTTGTAATAAATGGCTGTTAATTTTCTACAAGTTCGGTATGCCAGATTTGAAAACTACTTCAACATATCGCCGAGATGCCGTTTTGAAAATATTCAAGGTAAAACGAAATTCGCCGATAGGGGAAACTCAAGGTCTTGTTTCGCGTATGAATTTCTCTTACAAATCGCCTCTTATTTTCCCCACCTCCTTTTAGCGAGCCAAGAAAATTGGTTGTATTAAATCCCATAATTTCATTTCACTGCTACCTATTATGGTCTTTTTACAGTTACAAAGAAGCCTGTTTTAAATTATTAGATTCCACAGTGTTTATGAAAATAAAGAAGCCTCCAGAATAAATAATTAGCTATTCGTGCCATGGATTTGACTTAAGTGATGAGAAAAACGGCACGAGGCGCACAACTTGGGTGTACATATTAGATGAAATTACAGAGTTCATCCAGATGGTGGTCTCGGTGGATGAGGAAGACGGTCACTGACTCCAAAACTCGCTCTCCGTGTCGTCGTAGACGCTTTCCTTCTGGGAGTGTTCAGTAACCTCGTGCTGGCGAAGGCGAGATGAAATTTGGAGGCGTGGTATACCTAGCAGTCACATGTCTGTCTGTCCCGATTGCTGAAGCCAGTTCGAAGAACGAGATGGCCTGGAAGTTAATTACTTTGCTGATACAAACAATGAACGTCAGATAGTGCTTGTTCGTGTTCAGCCATTTGGGCAATTACTTCTACAGTCGCTTGGATAATCACAAGATGGCAACTGTGAGAAGTTATGGAAGTAATATTGCATAAATACCAGCCTTCCGAACTCCGAGGATTAAACTAATTAACTATGATACTAAGTAGCTCATTAAGTGAATTTTATAACGATCGTGCAACTCGTTATGGACTGTTTAGTTTCTGGTACTCTGTTAATAACGCTATCTGATAGCAGATCAGATTTCGGAAGAAAATAGCCACTAACTTGTACGTTGGTATTCAGAAATTTCTGACCTCACGTGACTAATCCGTAACTTCTGATATCTGCAAAACAATGACATCTCGGAATAGATCGGTCCCGAAATTGTCAATTCAAGGGACTGATCCCATCCCCCGCCCGACTTGCATTACCAACTGAAAGCATAGACAAAGCGACCATCTGTTGTTCCGGATTGAGGAGTGAAGTTGAAGAAATTCATGTCATGAGGCGTCATACATCGTGATTGTATAGTGTATGTGTGCACGAGGCTGATTTGTCAGTAGGATGACAGCAACATTCTTGAAGGACACCTGTCTCGCCTAAAAAAAAAAAAAAAAAAAACTTAAGTTGCATTATTGACGGGATTCTAACTCGTTGACCTTTTGGAATGGGTGGCGAAGGAAAATTCCATTCAATCATGGAGGCTAGATATATGTGAAGGCCTTCAATTTTAGTTGCAGTTGACTTTGATTTGGAGCACTTGCGGAAATGTCTAACGAGAATATTCTCCTGTACGCATCGGAAACTATTTTTAGTAGGGGAAAAGAGATGTTAAATTTCTCATATTGGAAAGAGAGGTATTACCGTTATAATAAGCTGGACGAGGACTTGCAGTGACTGTTTCAGCTTATCTTGTGGAGGGGGGGGGTCTTCTATTTTCTTGTGGATTTTAAGAAATGCTGAGTGAAGAGAATCCAATGGGAGAATAAAACGGGAGTGCTCCCATCTATCGAATTAGTCCACACTTCACGCTGGCCAACCTTACGGGGAAAGTAAAAACTTCAACTATTGTAATGACATCACGGAAATATTTATTTTTGGCTGCACGTGTAACAACGTCTTTCTAGTGGATTTTATTGAACTGGTTCAATATTTAAAATTCTTAATAAACTGTATGCAGAGAATTCGATATATTTTTGGTATTGGATAATCTGGAGTCACCTTTCTTGTACAACTCTTTTTATCCAATATATTTGATGTGCAGTTTTCTGTTTTTTACTAATACAGCATGCGACTTGTTTGATGACTACACGAAGACTTATTTCAAAACACATCTATTTTGATGACACGTTTTAATTCAATTTTTGTTGTTAAAGTTACTTATTTTACGTTATTTATAAAGTCATTTTAAAATCACTAAGAAATATTTCTTCTGAGATTTTCAGGATAAGTCAAACCTCGAGACAGACTCGAAATAAGTTCACACCGCAATGAACTTGAAATAGTAAAGGATACCAAATTTTTAGGAATCTGGTTCAACAGCAAGCTAACCTAGGCCAAAAATCATTGCCATTAGAAACAAGATGGCATTTCTGGTAGAAAATTTCTTTAGTTCAGAACCTTTGGTAAATTCTATTTTCATCGAACAGCCTTTGATGCTGATCCAAATGCAACTTGTTTGTGGTATTTTTCTATGGGTAACAACCAGCTAGGAAATTATTGCTAAGGATCATTTCAAACCAGTGAATCTGCTCCATTTTGTGTCTTGTGTGGAGTGAATTTGTTACAAGACAGGAGACAAAACTGCTTGAAATCGAACTTTTACGAAATTGGAGTCAATCTTCGACAAAGCTCTCTATGAAGCCGATTTCTTTACGCTTTTAAGGATTTTTATGTAACTTTGGAAGATGTAAATTACAACTTAAGAGAATTTTCTTCAATATCCCTTTGTATAGGATGTCAGCTAACCAGAAAAATTAAATTTCGAGGAAATAATGAGTGAGCCTGCCTCCTTGAATATAAAGTTTCAAAATTGCTAAGCTCAAAAGACTTCCAAATAAATATTAGGCTTGACGTAGCCGAGTGGTCAAGAGCGCGAGTGCAGCAGCATACGCTCTTTGAGTGGACTGGTGTTCAAACCCGTGACTGCTAAATACGATTCATCTAACCGTGGTAGTCACAATTAAAAGGAGTAATTCTGGAGATTAAGTTTTCACTTTCTTATATATTAAGTATCAAGGTGTCAGTTTTGAAATGTTAACTATCAGATGCATTTTGAAAACGTATGTAAAACCGATTTTCCTCACCTTATTAGCAAAAAAAAAAAACTTAGAAAGGTTGCGTTTTGGAATGAATAATTCATTATTATTATATCTTTGTTATTAAATTTTAAACCAATACTTTGTGTCAGGGGTTGAGAACCAACAACACGATCTTGTCCTAACAAGTAAAAATTCTTCTGTTCCGCCCTGCTATAACTTGCATCAGCACGGTGTAAGCTGGTTTCCATTTTTAAGAATTTAACCAATTAAAAGCACGAGTGTGGCTCTGCACAGCAAAGCCGTCTTATATTGAAGTAATTGATGAGCCTCTGCTGTGACATCTTAACTCCAAATTGTTCTTCAGTTATCATTAATCTTTTCTGCAAAAGACGAGGTTATTCATCCGTTCAGTATTCTTTTAACCGAATACCACAATAGGCTTACGAATTAGAAAGTAGCTCGCCTTAACTCCGTGCTCTGATTCTCACCAACCTGGTTAGTCAAAAGATTACTTTCTCCTCTGAACAGATGATCAACTTCCTCGTGTGTATGCAACTTTCAATTAAAGCTAGCTAAGCTGCGCTGATGCGCGCTCTGAGGTGAAGGGGTTCAGTCTTATTGCGTACCTAATCGAAGTGTCCCGTAACTCTGAACTCTCAATAACCGTGTTTTGTATATTAAGGGAAAGGAAGCCATCGTACTTGCTCGCTTATAAATTTTCTTGGATTTTTATAGGCACAGGAAATAATCGCTGCGTGGAAACCGTAAATACCAGTAAGTTCCACATAGCATTTTTCTAATGCTGGAAAATGTTAAATACAGTTAGGTTGCCAGTCATCTGATGGACTATGGTATTGAACCCTCGCCACCAGGCCCCACTTTTCTTGGTTTATTGTATACCACCAGCAGTGAATAGAGCAAAGGGAGTAAAGACATATTAATCCTGATGTGTGAATATTTACGCACTTTTTTTTTTTAGCGAATGGTTGGTTATATTGATAGACTAACAAAAGTTGTTTTATCTACTAACTGGGATCCAACAACATTAACAATGACGACGCTCTCGTACGAATTAGCCCACACATTTTATGCCCCACATCCACGTGAAAATTGCTCACTGGCGGTCAGATGTCATCTTTCGTTTATTCATAAAGTACTGTAGAATCCAAGATAACAGAATGCACGCGAGACCTAAGAAGTCTGCAACGATTGTTTCCAGCTTAATCCCTATTGTCTTCAACTTTATTGGTGTCCGTTGTTACACTGTCCACTGCAGTTTGTGCTCTTTATCTTCCTCGTTTAAAAAATAGTTCGTGTATCACGTATATCTTATGTCGGTGTGTCGTATTCTTTTAGATAAGTAGGCTAAACTACGCCACACTCGAATGTTTAAACCCACCACTTTTTCCAAATGGGTGGGTTGGTGCTTTTGCTTTGTACCAGATTTTTGTAGCGAAGAAATACCGGTATACTAAGTACCCGACAAAAGAAAGCGGCAGGAATTTTTCAACGGCAATAAGGAGCATTATTAAGCTTGCTATTGTGATGTCAGTATTAGATATCACTTGTCTTGGTAATGATAGCCTGGAGGAGTTGTTTATTTTGCAATTAAGTTTATAAATAAGAAAATCGGATAAAACTTAAAAATTGACTGTCTTAAAATTCAATTCGGTTTTTAATTATTTCCCCAACATTCTCCTAATGTTATAGGATTAGATTGAAATTTGATATCCGAATGTGAAACGAGAGGTGTAACTCAAATTCCTACCTCCTCCCTCTCAATATTCAATTGCTAGGCAGTTGGAGCAAAACCAAGGTTTTCATTTAACCGCACGTATTGGACTCGAAGCACAATGTCATGTTCTCCAAGGTTACGTGATCTCAATGGCGAAACAAACCTCGTTTTCATAATGTACCTACCAAACACGAGTCAACTTCAGTAATTTTTGTCACACATCATTCATTTGGAAAGGGGTGTTCAAGCCTTTCCCGAAGAAGGGAAGGAATATCTGTAGGCATTTTTCAGAAGAGGCTGAATTAATCCTGCCTCCTCTAGAAATACTAGAGGGTTGCTCTACTCTTTAAAAGGGATAACGTAAGATTCAAATGACACTAGTAAATATACTTCACGACAGATGTCACGATATTAACCAGTTCAAGATTTATTTGTTCTCCAACTAGTATAGTAAACGGCTGCAATTAGTATGGGATGGTGCTACCTCAATATCGTGTACAGTTGTATTACATTTTTAACTCATCGTGGGAACTCGAGGGGTAAGCTTTGAATTATTTTTTCCTGGTTCTTTAAGAAACCGGAGGTCAAAAATAACCCACTTTGGTGTCACGCTTCGAGGATTAATAGCACGTTATGGTACAGAGCCCCGAAATTTCCTCCAGAGCAAGGTAAGCTGCAACAGGAAACATTTGTCGGTTGTGTGAACCCACCTACAGCGTTATCCATCACTCGATTAATAGCTTTTCGAATTACTCAACGTTTTAGGAAGTGGCTCACGAATCTTGATCTTAAGATCTCTGCTTGTAATCTTAGCACAAAAATTACGGAAAGACAGATGGGTTCTTCAAGAAACCGAAAGAATTTGTTCGAATTCTTTCACCAGGGACAACAGAATCGAGTGGAGAATTTACCCGTGATTTTATAATTGGTAAATTCTTCACTGAATTCTCCATTATTTATTTTTTTAATATTAAAAATCGACCAAGCAAAAATGCCACTTGCCGGTCACTTTGAAAAGCATCCTGAAAGCGAACAGCTTGCACCCAGGTTGACAAAGTTCAGATGGACATGATTTTCTCTGTGGTGTGAATGATTTGCACTACAGAGAAAATGAACTTTATATAAAGGTATGCTACAGAACAAACAATTCTGAGGAGTATGACAAAAAATCTTTTCAGGTAACTTGAATGGGCAAACAAGTGTGGACTGGCTGTGGCTGAGTAAGCAAATTCACATATAGCAAGATCGAATCCGGATGCCGCCAGAAAAAACGTGGATGGCCCATTGTTTGCTGTTGCTGTAATAAATACAGTTACAGTGGCTCGTAAATTCTTTTCGCCTCGGCCTTCCAGAGTATAGACGGGAATTTATTTTTGATTGCCTCATTGTACAGACTTAAATCTATCTCATATAGATGGGAAATACTATAGAGAATTTTAGGGCAAGAGCCTCGTGCTACGTGGTAGGATGACTAACGTATAGATTAGTGCAATGGCATCAGTTTAATTCGTAGTAGCCATCTACCAAAGTAGTTAAATTGGCATCTTTTTTTTTTAATTATACTTCATATTGTGAATACCTTAACAACGAATTGCCATAGCATTACACTACCTCGAATAAGTGACGCTTCACCAGTGGAGAAGATTAATGTTACTTATTCTCGGCGGATACCATCACCCAGACGGCACCGTTTCGAAGCTCATTGGTTTCTCATCGGTGAGTGGACAAGATACCCTACTGTTGCAGTAGTGACAACCCAGTTATGAAGTATAACTCCACAATAGGAGAGATGCCTGATGGTGTGCAGTAGTACAGACTAGAGAGAATTTTAGGGCAAGAGCCTCATGCTACGTGGTATAATAACTAATGTATAGGATTAGTGGAATATGGCATCGGTTTAATTCATCGCCATATAGCAAAGTAGCTAAATTGGCATCGTTTTAATTTGATTCTCAATAGTCTGGTCTTTATTCTCGTATTGTGGAGTTATACTTCATAATTCGGTTGTCACTATACAAGAGTAAGGTGCCTACTCACCGATGAGAAGCCAATAAGCTTTGAAACTGTGCCGTCTGGGTGGCGCTATCCGCCGAGAAGTAACATTAGTCTTCTACACTGGTGAAGCGTTAGTTATTCGAGGTAGTGCAATACCATGGCAAATCGTTCTGAGGGCATTCAAAATGTGAGATATAATTAAAATGATGCAAATTTAATTACTTTGGTAGATGGCTACGAATTAAACTGATGACATTGCACTAACCTATACGTTAGATTAGAAATACACCATGTGGAGGAGAAGGTATAGGAGCTCAATTCTCATCAAGAATCCAAATTGTTGTAACTTGACAGTGCAAGAAGGCCGCCGTAGCCTAGTGGTCAGTCGTGCGGGTGCATAAGTACACGTGCCTTGAGTGAACGGGGTTCAAACTCGTGACTGCTGAATACGGTGCTGTTTCTTGTATTCTGTCTATCTTGTAAACTCCTCTGACCGTTTGGTCGTCCCGGAGTATAAACAGAAATTTATTTATTTATTTATTTTAGTGATCACAATATGTTATGAAATGGATAATCCAAAGCCAGTTTAACTGAGTCCTTCATAAGTTGTGTTACTTTCGGATGTTTCCCCAAGTGTGAAGTTTGGAAACAATCAAACATAGTCAACTTATGACCATCTCCGAGGCCTATCTAAGCGTCCTGAAGGAGCACTGCATGACGCTGGTCATTAACCACTCTCCCAATCTTCTAATTAGCAAATTTTTACATCATACCCTCTGTCCCTTTCTTTAAGAAAATCAGAAACAGAAGCTGTTTCTTTATAAATATCATGACATAATTTAAAGATGTTGAACTGATGTTGCTTTATGAACTAGTATTGTCAAGTCGCAGAAGAGAGGGTGGGGCGCTTAACGTTTAAGGAACACTGATCTAAAGCAGTGGTTCTTGCTGTCGATTGAGAACTAGGGGCATAATAAAGCAGCGACGAACGGCGCTTTTGAGAGTACAAAACTACGTCTTGGCGTCATTGGACTGGTGGAATTTTGAATGCCTGCGTTTCTACTGTCGGTACTTTGATATATTTTTTTTTTTATGTATTTTGATTGTGGATAATTTGAACTAACCCCCCCCCCTCATAAATATGATACTCCTCTCAATAGGATCAACTGGAGATAGTATACGACAGCCAACCATCATTAGTGAACAACATTCTCTAACAGTTTCAGAGAAGTCCGCCGTTACCTATACTCGCCACCTGCTGGAAGGGAAAGTTGTCTTACCAGTCGAACAAGTTGCTGTTGGGTTCGTCGTGAAGACGAAAGTTCACGATCCCGTGGCGGAGATGACAAGATTCACTTCATTGCCATGGAGGAGTGAACAAACTGACGATGGGAATGCTCGTTTTGATGACGTGACGAGAAATAAACTGGTGTTTAAATTTGTTTCACAGATGATTGTAACGCCAGAGCAGCAGTGGGTGGAATGGGGAGTGGAAGACTGCAGAAAATATTAGTATGAAAATTGCAACATGATGTTGAAGTCTCGGTAGTTTAGGAAATCCACGAATGGCTGTATAAATTACATCCGGTTTCTGTTCTCTCCTTCTTAACATGTAACGTACTTTTAGGAGTGATGCCCCTCCTCTTTCAAAGAAGAGAACTCTGACGTTTTAGACAAATACTTTGTTTATTTAGTCATCTAGTCTGTTGTCAATCCTTCTCGCATTTTGATAGAAATCTTAAATGCCAAAGCCAGGGACACAACAGTGTTCCTTATCTATTCGCAGAATTCCAGCCAGTTGTGCTTGATAGATGAAGTGCAACTAAGTTCTTAAAATAACTCAAGTTATTGTGAATTTCGCATGATCTAATATATTTGGGCGCGCAAGTAGGTGAGATTCCGGTAAAATAATTTAAGATTTTAATGGTGGATAATTTCGATAAAAACAATGGCGGATATCGGACACTTCATAAATTTACCCCAAAATTGTTTCGACTACACGTTTAGCAAACTGAATTTCTATCTATTATCATAATTTAGAGCCAAATTTATAATTCTTTTTACTTCAGTTTTAATAAACAGATGTTCTATGAGGCACACCCCACAGCATTTGTTTTTTTCATACTGGAAGTCCTAGTTGCCCCTCCTTCTCAAAGTGATTCGATCTTCGCCTTCCTAACTATTTTGGACGTACAGGGACGTGTATGCAACCAAACTGAGTTAAATAAATCAATAAAATACTAACTCTAAATTCCTTATTTTTATAAACTCCCTTCACGTCTACAAGCAAGGGGTTTTACATTAATTATTACAGGAGTGTAAATGATAAACTTAGTAAACGGTGTTTTTAAAAGAGTAGAAAATAACATTTATTAATTAACAGAGGATCAGAAGGCAGCGTATTAGAAAATAAATTTAAAATAAGGGTAAAATATATTTTTTTGATTTTGCAACATGCTGTCTTGGGAAAAGCGTCCTTATATAGTGCAGAACAGCGAGGAGACATTAAGACCGACTTATAGGACGAGTATAAAATTCTAAACTTCAGGTACGTGTTTATAATTCGAAAAATGAATTAATACCAACATATTTTTAAATATCGTGTGTCAAAATTTCGGTTTTTAACTTTTAAAACCGAAAACTTTCATCTTCGTCAGACGAAAACATTTCATGGAAATGTTTTCGTCTGATGAAGATGAAAGTTTTCGGAGTTAATGTTTGTGGTTCTCCAAAAGTATGAGTACATTTTTACTGCCTTGTAATTCAAACTTGAATCTTCTTTAAGAAATTCCGATACGTTCTGTTAGTGTGAAGAAATGGGTATTCCAAAGAGCTGATGCGTGATCTAAAATACGTATTACTAGTGATACGCTGAGTGAAAAATGTCATGCCCGATGTGAATTTTGATCCATGCCTTGTGATCACCTACTTAATGTTGTAACTAGCTTTCTGAAAGAGATTCTTCTAGGATGGGGAGGAAGGGTTCGAATTTCATAATTTCGAAAAAATTGTATCCTTTGGAATTTTTGTTAAGCCGAAATGGATACATTGAACAGCACTTCGAAATTTTTCTTGCAGCATACCACAGTATGGCATCATTAGAATCAATTGGCAATTTGACTGGTTTGATCTTAAATTAACCAATATTCCTCCCGATGCGATAAAGTTTAACATTCAAAGAAACAAACTAATCCTTTGCATTAATGCTTTTATTATATTTTCGGCAACAGTCATCTTTAAACTGAAACCATAGCCTTCCGACGCTCTTAATTTTCACTCCGCTGGCATGAACCGTTCGGGTTTACGATTTTGTGTATAAACATAATTTAATAGAACTAATAAAGGCTAGTAGTGTGCCGGCCCAAATCTCTTCTCCAGCATAACATGACATAGCGTAAACAAGTCGAAAAGTGACACGGGGAATATTGGACCATTCATGCAATAACTCTTCAATTCCTGGAGTGATGTGGAGCAGGATTGCGCTAACGAACAAGTCTTTCCAGTTCGTCCCACTGATGCTCGATAGAATGTATTCCTTATCTCATTCTCTAGCAAGGACTCTTGAGAATTCTTCACCCTGAATAAGCTTTATTCAGTTTCTGCTGGCGCTATACGACACGAAAAATTTTTCAAACTTTTATACTCCATACAACTGGCTAAAGGGAGTAAAATACAACTTTTTTTTTTTTTAACGTTCATTCTTGGTAACATTTTTCGTAACTTTCTAGCAACTTCGGCGACCATGCATGTATTTCTTTAAAATTTAACGGACAATCAGTTTTAGCGGACTAACAAATATAGCCCACAGACGCGAAGTTTCACCATGTTTAACTTTAAGATGTTGATATTGTTAGTTTTCAGTTTCTTTCTAGCTGGATTTCAACTTTTACAGTCGAATTCAGAAATTTTTTTATTTGATTTTGTAATCTGGGGAGTAATTGCTCTTTTTATAATTGCAAGAGTTTTTCACAAGACAAACAGCCTCTGTCATCCGCGTGATCTCCTCTTTCACTTGCAGATTCCTGAAGTTGTTAATGCACCCAGTTCTTGCTTGAAACATTTCTTTAGGATCCTTTTATGAGAGATATTCACATAAATTTATACCCACAGGAATAGGTAGCGATAACTATCAAAAGAGTATTTTGCTTGTGTTGCACGTATCCAATGGCCTAATGAGTCACCACGGGACATGTACACTTCGTTGCTGTAAGGTAGTTCCTCTACAGGTGGACATGTAAACACTTCTTAAGATATCGGGGAATGTTATTTCTCGCCATGAAAGAGTTGAAGATATTTATCTGTAACAGTGGATGGCCTTGTGACACTTCTAATCACCTCTGTGGTCACTGTACACTTGAGTTTTCCCATGTGTTTTGATAATATTATGCTTTGTCTATTTCCGGCAATGATAATGCTAACCTTGTCCCAGATTCGGACGTCACACACTCCTAGTCGCTCTGTAAGAGTTATCTGTTGCAGCTACAAATATTATTCACTGGATTTTCTTAATTGCTTATTACTCAACTTTCTCTTGTTGCATGCCAAAACTGTTCGCTAGTGGTTACAGTTTATAGGATTCAAAGTGTGACGTCATTCCATATATTGGATCACCATTGAGCCAAAACTGTCCTGCCCCATTACAGAACTGAATAGCGACTTCCATTTTTTTTTTCTTAATAATAAAATAAAATAAAACAAAACACTTCGTAACCTTCGCTCTCTTACTATAAAACATAGTTGCCTTTTAATTAAAGAGTTTCATGCCACAGATATATATATATATATATATATATATATATATATTTTTTTTTTTTATATGTTTCACTACACTTTCCTTTCCAATGTAAATTCCACTCTCAATCCATCTGATGACTTGATCGGATTACTTAAACGCTGTCTGCCTACGACACTTCTCTTTTTATATGGGACAGTAATCTTGACTGTGCCGTTCCTATTTGGTTACCACACTCCGAATTGACCATTCTTTTCCACTTAAAAATACAAAACAGCAGCATTCAATTAACTGCACGTCCTAGTAAACATGCGCAACATAAAATAATCATCTCAAACTCAGAACGGACTATTGTAGGCTTGGCTCTTTTTAAACCACTTAATCTTATTAAAGCGTAGACCAAGGTCATTTTATTGACATAAAAAAATTTGTCAAATTCTTATGTAAACCAGTGTTTATTTTCATTTTTGTTATTTTTATATTATTATTTTTCCTTATCTTCATTACGCATATTTAAATTGTTTATTTCTCTTTGAATTTCATTTTTATTTTACCGACTTCAACGTATCGATATTTAATGTACACTCCAACTCCATTTTATTTTGTTGTATTTGTACTAAAACTTTTTTATAATTTTGATTTTTTAAAAATATATTATAGATATATTATTGCAACTTCATTTATATTTGCTTTTTTCTTCACACGTTGTAACTAGAGATTTTTTTTGTGTAATATATTAAGGAAATTGCAGTTTCATGCTGGTGTCAACTATTTAGCCGCCGTAGCCGAGTGGTCAAACTCGGGTGAATAAGTACACATGCCTTGAGTGACTGGGGTTCAAGCCCGTGATTGCTAAATACGATGCTGTTTCTTGTATTCTGTCTATCTTGTGGACTCCTCTGACCGTTTGGTCGTCCCGGAGTATAAACAAAAAATTTTATTTATTTGTGCATGAGCGTTCAGTTTAAGCGCATCAACATTTAGTTTAAGGACTGAGTAAACATCAGAGTCAGAGCTGTTCGCAGTTGGTAGGTTTCCTGATGCTTATTATTGCAAAATTCCACCCTTTCTTCGTAAAAGTACCCTTTTGTGTCCCTCACCAACGTTGTTCTCTGCACCCGTTCCATCAGAGCCACGTCCTTCCTGAACAGAGGCTTCTAGAACCGTATGCACTATTCAAGCGTCTGCATTCCTGATAGAAATTTATATCGGACTGTACAATTACCCCGAGGTCTCTTGAATTCTCCAGATTATCCTGTGTGGTCGAGCCAAATACCACTCAATTGGCATGCTGTTCTGGGACTACTGTTACTCAGATGTACTTTGCATTTATCATTGGCTGAGCAGTGGCAGTTGGACGTTTAACAATCTGTCCAATTCTCTCTGGATCTTGTTGCAAATAGCATATCCCAATTCCTGTTATTAACCGCCCTGTCAACCTTCGTATCATCAGCGCAAACGTAGCCATTAAACATGATATGCCTTCATCAATATTTTTTATTAATATTGAAAATGGTAAGGGAATCTGCAGTAGACTTTGAGAGAGTACACTAATGATATTGTTCGGTAAGGAAAAGTGACTCCACTGCTGTTTCGTGCCACTAAGCCTTTATTCATCAAAGTAACTTGCCCCATAATGCCACAGTCTTGAATTTGTGCAGTAGTCTTTCATGCGGAATCAATAGCTAAAGGTGATGTAAAAATTTCTTTTTTGTATTCAGTCCCTTTGTGACTACGTCATAATAGCTGATCGCAACGTGCATTTGTCAAGCGGAAACCTTGGAAAATCCATGTTGCGATTGCTCAAGATAATCCTGCATCACTTCTTGAATCACTATTTTCCCTGTAGTAGAAGTCACGGTTACAGGTTTGTAATTACTTTGTCATTACAGGTCTGTAATTATGTCCTTTGGCCTCTTTTGTGAACTGGAGAGACATCTGCACATCTCCAAACTGTAGGGACCTCCCCCGATTCAAGGATATTCTCTTCATTATGAATAAAAAGGTTTGCTAATCTTCTTTGTTACTTCTTTTATATATGATTGGATGCATTCTATCAGCCCCGATTACCTTTATTTACTTTTAGTTTAAATTTCTCTTCTGTTATCACAATCATTTAATTCTCACTATAAATCGATATACTTCTGCCATTCCCATTTCTAAAAACTTTCGAGTGAATGTACGCAAAGTATCTATCAGCACTCTAAACAGGATCATCAGTAATTATGTCATTCATATCGGTGTATCGATATAATTCATCCATTTCTTTCTAGTGTTTAACATCTGCTAATTTTCTTCGCATTCTTATCCAAAGACTACATAGTCTGAAATCGGCAAGCTAAGGCAGATTATCTTGTACTCGCTGTAGGTGAGTGTGTCCCCTAGTAATTTGTAATCACCTAATGATATAATACAGTAATGTATTTTTCTTCTCTGCCACTATTCTCATCAGTTCATCTAATATCCATTTAAGGCTGAACTTTGAACAATATCTGTTGATATCAAGTCTAGTAGCTTCTACGATTGCATCCCTGAACACTTCCTATTTAGAATTTTCGGTTTTTATACATTAGGTGGTCCTACCGAAAAGAACTTAAGCTGTGAAAATTCTCTTTTTAATTTCACGAAACGAATTTTCTTCCCATTTTAGGATGACACACATAAGGTGCAAATTTAATGGATTTTCATATTTAATAAATTTATTCTACAACCTCTTTAAATTGAAGAGAGTGGTTGCAGAATAGATGTGAAAAAGTTTGCTTACAGCCAGAGGGCAGTTTATCGTTGAAACAAACTTCCATCTGGTGTTGTGGAAGTGCTTGGATTGATTGTAAGTTTGCACATAATTTATTGCTGCTAATACTATGTTTTTTCACTTATGTGGATTGAAATTTTTCATGTAACCAGTTTTTGAAATCTATACCTTTTTTATATCATGTATTTTATAATATGGTGCATATTAAATTTTCATTCTCTTCATTTCTGTAACACGATCCCGAGGTCGCAACTGAGTTCAATGCCAGCATTTTATATGAGGATAAAAAATTGAAAAGTTGTACGTGTATTTTATAATCAGATTTGGTTTTATAACCAGTGTAGCTATAAGGCAGATGCTTCAGGCTGTCTTGATAAATCCAAATATTGTTTGTATAACGGTGTTTTTTTTTTTTTTTTTTTCTTTTTGTCATTTTAGACTCTTATTCATTTTAAAATAAATTTCACCTTATCTCTGCAACTTTTGTCAGTAAAAAACAATTCATAAACAGCTAAGTAAATAAACATAACGGAGTACGTTTCTCATTTAAAGTTAAGAAAATATCAACGTCAAAATTTATAAATCCTACGTGTTTACCGTTTTCTAGGTCAGCCTCCATTTTACCACCCACTAAAATTCGCTAAAATTGAAGAATTAAATCCACTATTGAACAGAAGTGCAATAGCTTGCAAAATAAAACAAAACGGCGTACAAATTAGCTCTTACGAACTTGAAAATGAGAATCCAGCGCACAGAGAATTGTAGACATTAACAGAAGATATGATTGCACACTCGCAGTAAGCTCATGTCTATGAAGCTCCGTCTTCATTTCTCTGGAAGATGGGGAACTTCATATATACGTTTGGCATTAATGCCTGCCATACCATCAAGATGGTCTACTACTTTTCCATAATGTTCACGAGTAAGTTTCTCTCCTATCAAATGAGTTGTTCTAGATGAACAACTAGTTCATCTAGTTGTTCTAGATTAATAAAAGAAAAATTTGCAATGGAGTACCTGTTGATTGTCTTGGCTGGCATGATATAGAGTTGTTCTAAATCTTCGAGAGAGAAACTGTAAACCGCTGTTGAGGTAGAATGACCATCTTTAAATCTTACATCGTACTTTCTTAAGGAGCATTGAATTCCCAGTTTAAAATTAAGGCCTTATCATTTTAATAGCAGATGCTGATCATTGACCTCTCTCCCATTTTGGATTTAAAATTTAAACAAGTTACATGGAATCATGTACATTTTGAATTTAGTTACTCGCAGCTCGTCTCCCATCATACCTCGCTGATCCTGCTTCCTGCAAATTTTGTTGCGTCTTTCGTAATTTTTATTAAAAACAACCTCAGTTATCATCCATTCTTATGTTCATGAGATAGCCATGACCTCATAAACGGTACCTTCAATGCGCTATTCTTAGTAGTCCTTTTAAATGACCTCTTGGAACCTCCGCTTTGTATCTCACTCAACCAATCCCTAATTCATTCTCGTCACGTAACTCTCTACCAACATTTACTTTCCTTGAGGAGATTAATGGATTTTTTTTTTTCATTCGAAAACCATTGAAGAAAATATACATACGCTGGCAGTCAGCTGAAATTTTAATTTTAAAATGACTTTGATCCGCCGCCGTGTGGAACATGGTTGATATCCGGTAGTCATTTTTAAAAAATTGTAATTTGACTTTGGTTTACTGTAATACCGTATTTACTTAAGCTTAAAATTGTTGGAATTATTTGTGAACCAAGTTGCAAACTACATTTGAAGGTAAATTGCAATGACGAAGAAACTTAAGTTTGCAACGCAACCTGAAGTCTTGGAACTTTGTTTCCAATCAAAGATTACATGACCGTTTTATCAACTTATGAAATACCACATACAAGTGTTTGTTCTGTTAAAACTGGTGTTTAGTTGAGTAACTAAATTCAATTAATCCGAAGTTAATTTTCTTCCATCGTAGTAATCAATTGTGTGTGCGCGCTTCTTCGCAGGTCTCTCATATCACATAGCTGTGACAAGCAGTAAAAAAATGTTTTCCTTTTGAAATGATGAGAAACTTAATAAGCGGGAGTAGGAAATGCTATGTAAAATGAGAGGCTGGCAAGTTAAAGTTAATACACTCAATGGTCATAAAACACTCATTCCATTTGTTTTATTCTGCAGGTGACATGTGGGAAATGAGTACGATGGAGAGGAGGTATTCTGTACCACCTAGCACATTGTCAGATCCATCGGGACGCTACCGGACAACGGAGGATCTGCATGCATGGAGCATCTATCGGCAGAATCTGAATTCCGATTTCACGGACAGCGCTTTGGGCACGTCGGAAAAATCGCAGCCACCTTTTGGCAACTTCCAGTTGCGCGAGTCAACAGTCCACACCATACTAAACCATCCCAAGTACGGACCACGAGAGAGGAATTCAGAGTTGGGGTCGAACATATTCACCTACCTCCGTTTCGGACTACCTCGTGTCTTTCCCCACGCCAAGCCACTTCGTAATGGTTCAAGCGGGTACGATTCGAGCGACGATGGATCCCCTTACATGAATGGGCGCCGGACGCGCAGCGATCCAGATTTTCGCAATCACATCATCCGATCGGACGATGGAAGCGCCACAGATGTCGTAATGTCCCGAAGGGAGCGCCGTCTGAAAGCCAGTAGCGAAGCCGACTTACTCAATCACGAAGGGTTTTCTCGGTCCGACAGCCGACTGACAAGGCAGCAGGTGATCAAAGCTCAACAGGAAGCGAGGGACGGATTCCATCGAGATCCTATGCCCGGTTCCAACATCCAGTCTGACAGACGCAGTCACATGGGCTCTAAGGCTGGTTCTCACATCTCCATCAACTCTCGTATTTCCAGAGGTCCCCAGGACAGCAGGGTGGACGGTTTCTATGCTCACGATGCTCCGATGTTGAACGAGAGGTTCTTTCCAAAGGATACTTTCTATTCCTCACTTCCCGGCGCCGAAGCAGATGGAGGAATACCTCGATACCCTCACTTACAGGTGAGGGACCTCAGCTACGAGATGGACAAATCATCTGCCTGGCATACATTGTGTGGTGGTGCAAGAACCAAACTAAGACTCTTAGAGGGCCTTTCGTTTGAAGTCAGGGGTGGAGAAATTCTGGCCATCATGGCAACGTCTGGTAAGTCAAAGTTATAAATGTTGCTTTTACTTGACTCTATGGCGTGAATCTTCAGTATTGGGTGCCACCACCACAAAATAATAGGCCTAAAAGAATTCTAAGGCTCTGTATGTCCCAAGAGCTGCGACTTAAATTTCTCTTGCTTTCTTAATTAATTTTTTTTGTTAAATTTTTAAAAAATTTCTTTAAATTTAAAATTTGTTTAACATGAGGGGCTGAGTCAAATGCTTTCCTAAAATCCAGATGAACGATATCGAAACTTATTTCTTACATTCAGCTCGTGAGTCACTTTGTCCCAATGGCTAACCACGTTAAACATAATTTTCTTTTAACCAAATGTTGTTGTGTATTTAGACAACATTTAGAAAATAATTGCCACAATGATGTTTCTCTACCACTGAAGTGACAGACCGATCTGTAATTATCCACTTCCTCGCTCTTCTCTTAGATCTTCCAGCGCCTCTGTGGGCAGGAGCAGCAGTGTGTAGCACACGCTTCTTGATTAGACCGTGGTTCGAGTCCATGAGCATCTTCAGCACCAAATACGGAAGATGCGGAAAGGTCGGGGAATGATTACCGCATATCCCCGGAGCAATATGGCCTTAGTTGCTAATGCTCCTAAAAACCAAATAACAACAACTTAGATCCTCCTTTATGCATTGGTGATACATTAGTACTTCTCCAATCCGAAAGAATCTTTTCCGAATCCTTACGGGATTCGGAAAACCTTAACGGTTCAAAATGCACTCTCTCGCCACCTCCCTCAAAATTTACTGATTATGTGCCATCAATTTCAGGAGTCGTGCTTGTCTTTCGGCTCGAAAGTGTTTTTCGAATAAAACACCATCTTCGGTTGTTTCAGTAACGATAATTTCATGCTCTCAACCGATGATGAGCAATCTGTTCTAACATTTTGTACAACCTACGACTGTGAACTGTAAATGGTCTTTTGATATAATCATATTGCACCATTTATTTATTGTTTTTATTTATACCTCAAAATAAATATTGGACAATCACAACATTCATAGTGGAGGCGGGAGTCTAACCCATGATCTATATTTCTTAGGCAAGCACGGTACCCACCGGGAATTTTCAAATCCGGAATATGCTGTTACCACTTCAGGTACCGGATTTATGAGGTTCTACTATACATGAAGGACTCCTCATCTTCGTTGTTCGTTCTTAGCCAGCGATTTCTCAAAATAAGCCTTTGCCAGACTCCTTTTCTGTGGTGTTGTAAATAAACTCGTAGCTGTTCATAGGTTTCAGTGCGCATCATCTGTCAAACTTTCTCCATGTCATCTTTTGCTGCTGCGTTAGGCTGGCCATCTCTGCTCGTGTTATATATTCTTAATGGTAGTGAAAATTCCTATATTTAAAACGAAATAGAATAAGAGTTCAAATTATCATGTAACACAATAACACGAATCTTGAAGAACAAACCTTAATTGTGTCCATCTTTGACTATAAATTTAATCGGATGTACACCAAGGCCTTTTGTCTTATTTGAAATCTGAAATGTTCTTTTGAGTAAAGGGTCTGTTTATTGCCGTTTCATAACGTGTTTCGAATTCCGAGTCGGTCCTGGTGCTAATCTGAAGATAGATTTTCATGGGCTTATATACAGATTTCTTCTGCCAGTAGATTGTTTGGCGTTTACTGGGATCGTTTAGTCAAAAGTTTCTTTGTTAAAAGATAGACTTTAGGAAAGAAGTAATATTTCATCTACACGCTGTTATTAAGCATATTAACTGCAAGACTTAACACGTGATACTAATTTTGAGATAGTAGCTGTGCGAATATCTATAGAATAACTAGCACCCTGGTGCCCATTCATCTGCTACCGAAGGCCTTGTTTCAAGGTCGGATTTAAATTACCTTGTCCCCAACTTCCCACTGCTTTCTGTTTATTAGGTGATGTGATTTTAATCACCTGTGGAGCTTTGTACGTGCACTCCAGAGCAAAGCCAATTATTAGACGACCAACAGATTCATGTGTTGAATAACAAGTACCATTCCTATATAAACCTCAGTACGGCAAATATACTGTATTGACGACTCTCCACAGCAGTGATCATTTGAGCGCTACAGATGCAAATTACAAAACTGATCAAGAGAAATGCATGGAATTTTAGGAAGGCAATTGGAGTAAATACGCCCATACCCTACAACTGGGTAGAAGGATAGTTTTATCCAATTACAGTGGATGATGCAATGACTCTTATTACTGGACAGAACGATTATAAAAGCCTGCAGAAATCTCGATACTCAGATCCTCAGCATTATAATTGCTGGTTGAATACAAATTGATCAATGACAAATAAACAAATCGTGCTTAGAATAAATTTCGAAGATGCCCCATGTTGCATAACCTGTTAGCGTAGAAAAAAGCAGAAGCCCCACGAATTCAACGAAGGGAAATAAAGGATTCTTGGATCGCCTATGCTCTTATCATCAATAAAAATACGAGAAACGAGAATAATATGGAGGAAAATTCATTCGTTAAAGGGTGTCTCTCTCTCCCCCTCCCCCTCCCTCCCTCCCTCCCCACCAGCCGCATCTTCTACAAAATTCCCATAGCTATGAGCAAACGAAACAATCAAATCTAAATTTTTGATACAAAGGAAAAGAACACTTGCCCTGGCATCTGCTATGTGATACTCACCATATAACAAACCGTTTCAAGAAGAATTTTCTCAAATTGTACAGGCAACGAGTCCAGGTCAAGATGGTATTCATTATAATAATGGTAAAACATCTCTCCCCTGATGGTCTGAACATCCTGTTTAACATTTTACAATCGCATAATTTATAGCAAATAAAAAAACAAAAAATAATAATCAATGTAATAGTAGTTAAAACGAAAAAGGACTACAAGTTGAGCATAACATGAAATGACATCGGCTGACTAAGATTAGCACTTACATAATTGTCCTTTACAAAGAGAAAGATATGCCGTGTCAATTGACCACAGGTCGATTGAGCGAATTGAGTGTCCAGAGTCGCATAGTATTAGGGTCAGGAACCGCCTGTGGTTTCCCACATCTGCGCCATATGTACACTGTGAAGAAATACCGAACTACTGTAAATGCCAGAAAAGTGTTCTGTGTTGAATACGTAGTTTTTTGTTGGATTCTGTTGGGTGTCCTGGCATTTGGCCACAGGGCCCTGGTAGAACCCCACGTTGCCCGCACACACCGCTAGGAGGTAGCCAGGCTGCCTATTATTCTTTGGCTAGTCTCTGCCAGGGTCGCCTAAGCTGCCTTGACAGAGACCAATGTAAAAAAAAAAAGTTAGTTTGTGGGCTTTAGAGTCAAGAAAGGGGAGCAACAGATGAAAGTATGTGGGATGAAGAAGGCATCCCCTAGGTACAAGGAATACATCCATCAGGCGAAAATAGGGGATGGGAGTGGGAGAAAAGTTGCTGTGCAAGGGAGCATAAGCGTGATCGCCATTTGGCACAATCTTTTTACTCTTCTTATTCAGGTCCGTGGAGACTTGGTAGTTCAAGTCCTATCCGGTGATCTGTAAGTCAGTATGGATATAAAAGGAATGCAGCTGTGGTTGTCCTATACTGGATCTTCTCAGATTTGGTGGTGGTCTCGTCTCATTTGCTGGTAGTGACTATATCCATGGTAGGGTCTTCCGTCGTTCAAATAAGTCTTGTGCATAGCGCGTAAAAGCGACATAGTCTTCTTCTCTTCTTGGTTTTTAGGAAGATAATGTATCCTAGTCAGGAGGAAGCATCTCAAATCTTTATATTTCGCACTCGTACATCAGGTGATCCCAACTTTCGAGGGAACCACAGAGGCATTGTGGGTTTTCGGTGATCCCGAATGCAGTGAGCTTTCCTCTGATAGATCCATGACCAGTTAACAAAATGGTTACGTATAGGCCAGGGGAGAACCATGTGGGAAATTTCGGGTATACTGTTGCTATTGTAGGAATGAATTTTCTGGCGATTTCTCCTTTTGTAGAGTGTGTCCACTAGCCTGCCTGCCGAGAAGAAGCTCCTCACTGCAAGTATGCAGTGAGGCGCTTCTTCTCGGCCTTGATGTTATTTGAGGGGTCGGTGGTAAAATCCAGACAGGAGATGGCTTTATCTTTGGAAACCATATAAAGCAAACCACATTTGACTATTTTTACATCTAGAGGTAGCCCGCCGGCCAGCACTTGCAACGCATGGTTGCTGACTGTGCAGCAGGCCTGTGTTGATGGTGAGCAGGATGACGCGCTGAATAGAGTCAAGCGTCCTCTTGTTGACTGCTGTGGTGGCCTTTGAAACCGGATGCATAGGTGATTATGGGAGTGAACATAGCCTTGTAGAAGAGGGTGAGCTCGCATCGCTATAATCCCCAGTCCCGACGTGCGATTCTTGCCAAGAGTGCAGTATATTTTCGAATCTTGGTATATAAATATTTCAGGTGTGATGTGAAAGATAGATTCCTATCCAAGATCACTCCAAGATATCTCATCTCGGTTGTTAACAGGATAGTTCTCCCTTGGATTTTGATTTGTGGTGGCCTCGCTGCGTTCAGAGAGCCTTTAAGCAGGATGGAATTTGTCTTCACTGGGGAGATTTCCAGGTAGTTGTGCCAGGCCCCGTCCTGTAAAGTGCCGAGTGCTCTATTTGCTGCGGCTTCCAGTTGGAATCTAGTATCTGCGGCACGGGTAAGGACTAAGTCGTCTGCATATGTTTGAGACTAGTCACAGGGAATATTCATGTGTTGTTGAGGCGGATCCCAGGGTTCCCCTCCCCATCAGCCGCCGTTGTACATAGTGTAGAAACTTTCATTGTGTGTTGTCATACGGCACAAGGGGTGCCGTATGACAACACACAATGAAAGCAACACGGAGATGTGGGTGTACCAGTTGACTGGAAAGAGATTTAAGTGTATGGACATTGTATGTGTAGTGTCATTTACCGTTGTTCATCTGATTATTTAGCTGCTGTACCCCTACTGAGGCCCAACGTTGCCCCACTTTCGCCCCCTGGAGGCAGACAAGGAACCCAGCAGACTTAGAATTACTCTGGCAGGTCCTGCCGCTTACTTTCCTGAGATTTCGGCTCCAAGGACCTTTTTTAAAAAAAAAAAAAAAAAAAAAATCAAATTTTGCATGCATCATTGGATGTTGGGGTATCGCTTAGAATGAACGGGGCGAAACTATACTTTGAGCGAAATTTGATTTGGTGTGCGGGGCATCGCTTGAGTACAGATAGAGTAGGGGACCAGGTGGGAGACTGGGGGTAAAGGTAGAAGTATGGGGGCAATAGGGAAGGTGCCCCAAGATGATCAGTGGGGCATGGGCATGCCCCACTAGGTGAAGGGAGATTGAGGAGACAGTGTCTCCTCCCTCCCCAGCCAGGGAAGGGAATAAAAAGGAATCAAGTCAGAGTGCTCGATTCATCGCCAACAAGGTATGTCGGCAGCGAGGCTGCGTGGTCTAGATCGATGTGTTCCAATCGGGTCACTGGTTCAGTTCGGGATTGTGGTCTTTCATGCAGTTGAGTTCCGCGCCCGTTTCTCTAGATTCAGATGTAGATGTTGTTCTTTGTTAGAACTGCGTAGTCACATTTTGTGATGGTGTTTCAGCTTCTGTGACCCGCGGGCTTAATTCTGGTCTCCGTCCTTAGTCTTGTCATAATATAGTGTTGCTATGTTAATCCTCTGCAATTTTCTTTCATATTATCCAGTTTCCGTCATTTGCGTTTTGATTGGGTTGCGGGTTCATTTGTTGAGACTGTATGGTTCGACGCCTAGCGAATAATTCCTGGGCATAATCGGTGAAGGCTGTGTATGATTCTTTGTCATCCAGGATATATTGTTCCTGGTCTTTGAGGGAGTGTTTCAATTTTGTCACCAGTTGACAGCGGTGGTCGTCATATCGTTGGCTGTCAAACATTAGGTGAGTCCACGTTTCTTGTTCGCCACAGGTGCAGTTTGGATTGTCCGCTATTCCCAGTGCGGTTAGTTTGGTATTTAGGGCGCCATGTCCTGTGAGCAGGTAAGTTGCAAATAGACCTGGTGTATACCAAGTTGGGAGCTTTGGATGGAATCTGTCCACAGTGGGAACAACTTCCTGGTTATCCGGCCTTTTGCAGAGGTGTCCCACCGCGTTTGCCACACCTGCAACAAGTGGGCCTGAAGCCTGCTTTTTTTTTTCCTGCCGCACAGTTGTTTCCTGGGTTTGCATCAAAGTCTTGGTCCGTGCCAGCCCGTCACCACCAAATACGGAGGATGCGGAAAGGTCACGGAATGACCACCGCATATCCCGGAGCAATATGGCCTTAGTTGCTAATACTCCTAAAAAAAAAAACCAAATAACATCTCCTAACCACCTCGAGGTCTATGGGGAGGGCTAGACTGCACCTACTCCAGATTTCACCAACAAAAACAAACTCTATACTCTTAAAAGGAGCACTGGACACCCGCAGACCACCCCAAATAAAGATTGGCACCACAATCGTACGGCTAAGCACAGAACTTAAATACTTGAATACCCACTTATCGTTCAAACCTCACGTCAATTATCTGAGAAGAATAATACGGAGCTGCATCGCCATGATAAACAGGATTGCCCGGCGAGACTGGGGACTAAAACAACGAACAATGATGCTCTATTACAAAGCAGCATTTCTACTAATTGTAACCTACGCAGCGGGTGCATGGTACATTTTTTTTTTTTTTTTTTTTTTAATAAAAAAAAATGTAAAAAAAGTAAAATAAGTAAAAAAAAAGTAAAAAAAAAAATAATAAAAATTAAAAAAAAATTTTTTTTTTTAATAAAAAAAAAAAAAATGTACCATGCACCCGCTGCGTAGGTTACAATTAGTAGAAATGCTGCTTTGTAATAGAGCATCATTGTTCGTTGTTTTAGTCCCCAGTCTCGCCGGGCAATCCTGTTTATCATGGCGATGCAGCTCCGTATTATTCTTCTCAGATAATTGACGTGAGGTTTGAACGATAAGTGGGTATTCAAGTATTTAAGTTCTGTGCTTAGCCGTACGATTGTGGTGCCAATCTTTATTTGGGGTGGTCTGCGGGTGTCCAGTGCTCCTTTTAAGAGTATAGAGTTTGTTTTTGTTGGTGACATCTGGAGTAGGTGCAGTCTAGCCCAATCCTGGAGGATTTTCACGGCGCGATTTGCCAGTGTTTCTTGTTGTGCTCTAGAATTAGCGTCTATTGTCAGGACGAGGTCGTCCGCAAAAGCCTGCGAGCGGACCCCTTCCAGGTCTTTATGTAGGAATTCATCCATCAGGAGGTTTCACAACGTTGGTCCTAAGACTGATCCTTGTGGGCAGCCTCTGAAGATTTTTCTTATTTCTTTGTATGGAGTGTTTTGACCTTTATTTTTCTATCAGTGAGGTAGCTCCGGAGCACATTGAACAGGTTGCCAGGCACCCCTGCTTGCCGGACGCTCGGCCACCATAAGGTGTCGAACGCGCCGACAAATCCAATGGATATGGTTAGGAAGTATTTTTTTTTCTCCGTTTCTTGTGCTTGAGTAATTAAGCTTTTGAGGGCGTCAACAGTGGATCGATCTAACTTAAACCCGTACTAGTTTGGTGAGGGTAGGTTTGCCAGTTCGTAATGATGGTTTATTCTTGATAGTAATAATCGTTCAAAGAGTTTGCTAATGATGGTGAGGAGAACTATTGGCCTATAGGAGGATGGCTGTTTTGGTGGTTTTGTTGGATTTTTAATTATTAGTTTGACGTTAGCCGTTTTCCAATCCTGCTGGTATGATCCCGCTTTCAAACACACGTTGAAGAGTTGGAGCAGTAGGTCTGGTTCTGTTTCAGCGACTTTTTTGATGATTTCCGACTCGAGGTCTGGCCCAGGACATTGTTGTTATGCGTGAGGCAGCCAGGATGAGTTCGTTTTTGGTGAATTGCGGTTCTTCATTCTCTGTTTGGTAATTGTCATTGCTTATGCAGGTCTGGATTTGTTCCTCCGTTTGTGGTTCTACATGGGGATGGAAAGTGGCATTTAAGATGTTGTTTATTAATGCTTCCCACGAGCAAGTTTCGTCTCGTTGTGGTGTGACTGTGGTTGTACCTGCCCTCTGGGGAGTTTTTTTGTGACTACTTTGTACACGACACCCCAGGAGTCAGTGTTTTCCGTATTTGTCACTAGCCTCTCCCGCGTCTCCGTAGCCAGGTGGGAAGGAGCAACAAGTGCGTAGCACACGTTTCTTGATTAGACCGGGGTTCGAGCCCGTCACCACCAAATACGGAGGATGTGGAAAGGTCAGCGAATGACCACCGCATATCCCGGAGCAATATGGCCTTAGTTGCTAATGCTCCTAAAAAAACCAAAAACAACAACTAGCCTCTCCCAGGATTCTCTTTTTTTTTTTTTCGTATAAGGGCTGTATAGGAGTTTCGTGCCTCTCTGTATAGATTTCTGAGCGCTTCTACCTCCTGCGCAGGCCATGACCGTCTAGCCCTTTTAAGTGTAGTGATATGGTATGTTATGTTTTCGGCCTGTACCTCGCTCTTAGCAGATGGGAAGTAGCAACACCTGGTCAGCACGTCCTACCCACCCCCATCCCCGCCACGTGGAGGCGGCCAGAATCTACCATCACATGCTGGACTAACCCAGGGCAAAAGACCCGAGAGAGCCCAAATTAGGATGAAATGAAAAGGCTATAGAAAGAGAAGTTTGGGAGCTGGAGAGGTAGGAAAGAATAGAAGAGAGGAGGATCAAACAGAAGAACCCTCCAATACGTAAACCGTAAAAGAAATAAAGCAAGACTAAAGGAAAGAGAGGTGGAGAAGTGGACTGACTTCTCATGCTATAGGAAATAATCTCATGGAGGAGCCTATCCTAGACGCTAGGATCACCAAGATTTTTTTGAGATATAATTGTCTAATCTTTTGTGGACATTGCTCCAGGCACTTTCTCGGAGAAAAGTTATTTATTTTGTTTTATTTATTTATTATCATTTATTTATTATTTTTTTTTTTACACCACAATCACGCTATACACAGCTTCCACGTCTTCAGAAGAACACCAAGAATTTACACTATATACAGCAACACGTTCAATGTCAAGCAGGGACACTGAGCATGAGACTAGTCACATTTGGGAAATGTCTCTTTAAATTCTGTAACCTCTGGAGCACGAGGAGGGGCTACTGCGAAGATGTCTGCCTGGCAACAGCCAACCAACCGTATTCCGGATGTTGATGTGATCATGCTTAACTGAGCACAGATGAAGGGAATGCCTTTATTTTTAACACATGGGCTCTATGGACTGTGGGCGTGTATCGCAGGTTGAAGCAGAGTGCAGATTTAGATGTCGTGTAGATCTGATGCGACCAAAAGTTGGGGCACTTCAGCACTCAAAATTCGAGGCCCCATAGTTTTCTGAGGCTGGTGGGTTGTACCGCAGACCAAACTTCCAAGGCATAGGAGAGCACACTACCGAAGTAAGTTGCAAGGTATTTCCTGATTATTTGCTTATTGTGCGTTTTGCGCAGATCTGTTTTCATTACCCAGAAGGCTCTCAGGGCCTTGGAATACTGAGCTTGGATTTGTTGTTTGTGGATGAGGTTGGCATCAAGAATTACTCCTACGAATTTGACACTGTCTGTGGGAGTCAGAACATTTCCTGCCAATTCTGGACGTAGAGAAGATGCGGTATCAGCAGAAGTGATCCGAGTAAAGATGACATAGTTTGACTTCTCTGGATTAACTGACAGGCCGAAAAATTTGGCATACTTGCAGAATGTATTTAGTAGCTGTTTACAGATTCAGAGGAAGTTTGTCTTTCTTGTGAATCACCAACACGGCGTTTGCATGACAAGTAGCATACAATATCATCAGCGTACGATAGGAACGCTGGAATTCGTTCCTTTAACGGAACGAATATTGCTGCAAATAGCAAGGCTGAGAGAGAACCACCTTGTGGATCCCTACATCCACGCTTATACCATATCCTTGAGGAGTGGTCTAAGTAAAATACTAGAGTAAATGGGCTCAGCTGACAGAAAGTTACTAGTATACGATAAACTTTTTTTTTTCCTCTCTTAAATAACATAAGAATGAAAGATCTTGTCCATAGCTGCCCTTGTGTCGTGCAGCGCAACAATCCCCTCCTCCTTTCTTGTGGCATCACGACACAAGGAATTAGCACATTTTAATGTAAGTAAGTTTGCTATTTAATCTTCTACCCACGTTCTTGTCACTCTAATTTCCTTTTCGTCACTACCGGGCAACGCATTTTTGTACTCCAATTTATGATTCCATGTAATCGTCATGCTTAATATCGTTTCCGTACACTTTGCTGCTACTTCATTCCACCTTGCAGCCACTTGTAAATAGTTAATTTTGTTCTGATTTTCAATAAAAATTGTACTAGGGCTGCGTTACCTACCAGATGGTAAGAAAAGGCAATGCCGAGTGCCTTTTTCCGTAGTTGCTAGACATTTTCTCAGAGCAGAGGCGGATTTAACGGCGGGCGCACCGGGCGCGCGCCCTGGGCCCCGACTTCTGAAGGGCCCGCGCAAAACCCCAACTTTATAGGCAAAACCTCAACAAATTAGTCGAACTATTAGTTCAATGTTCAACTATTAGTCCAAAACTTTGTGATTATTATTATGCTATTATTAATTTTATTATACATATATTATATTCAAATTTTATTGGAAATAAAACATTAATAGTACATAATATTTTTTATTTATTTAAAAAAATGGTTAACATGTATTTTATTTTCCCTCTCAATTTTTTTTTTTTAAGGGGCCCAATATTTTCTTCTGCTTCCGAGGCCTCAACCGACCTTAATCCGCTACTGTCTCAGAGGAGAAATATCAAGCGACGTTCTTAATTCCCTATAGAAGAAAACACGCGACACAATAAGACAATGAAAAAAAAATTCGATTATCACATTATAAAAAGCAACTGTAACATAAAAAATTAAAACCCAGACAGACACGTTCATCATACTAAAGCATTCATTAGCGTCTTACTTTAAATACTGTTTTCTGGGTGTGCTCAACTTTTTTCTCGTATACGTGAATTTTTTGGTCAGGACAGCACTGCTGTTGGTACTCTGCTGCGTTTTCAATTTCTGAACTGGTTCTATTATTGGAAAAAATAAAAAAAATAAGTGTAAATACAGTACTGTATTGGGCTTACGATAAATTGTTGCAACACTTTACATAGAGATGGCGCCACCACCTAGGTTCTTGTTTACTTAATTTCTGGCAACAGTTTCAATTACTAACGAATACACTATAATAGCGTGGTGTAATCGTTCAGAGTGTTGTCAGGTTATTGATTTCAATTTATATTTAAAGAATAAATAAATTTCCAATTATATTCAAAACCAGTAATTCGCAATTTATGTCGAATAATCGCATTAGAAATTTTCTCAGACTCTGCAGGACGACTAAAGAAAGGGCGAGTTTAACATCGTACTACCTTTTTTTTTTTTTTTTTCCCTCTCTAAAGATCTAAAGAAGACACGTGGTGTCCTCGAAATATCACTAAACTAAGCTTAATAAAAAAAAAAAAAAATTTTCATAAATTGTTTAATATATTAATAACAATAAGAGAAGTTTGAAAAGTAAAACTTCGAAAAGTAAAACTTGTAGAAATGATCTCAAAGTACTTTCAGCAGTGTCACGTGTGAATATCAGCACGTTGGGAACACGTGCATATATCTGAACAGTCTCTAGATGGACTGATGCTATAGTTTCATATTTCGGCTGTGGAGTGTAATCTGATTCTCTCGCGGGCCGAATAAGACTATGATAGCCGGACGACCCAGCCCTTGAGCAGTACTTTGAGTACCTCCGCTCCAGACCCTTTTCGGAGATCGTGTACTCTATGTACTTGTAGGGAAGCGTGTCCAAACGTTTCGGAGAATGCGATGCATTTTGTTTAGGATTTCCTCTCTCCCAGTATTAGTGTTCGTGTTTAAAATCTCACTGCCATATGTTAATGCACCAAATGTATTAGTAAGCCTGATTCACCTTCCCCTACCATCGAGTGATACTTAAAACTACCCTTCCATTTATGTTCCTGTTAAAATTGGCATCCTGGCCAACAATTGTAGGTACAATCCAGATTCACGTGCGTGTGGAAAAATAGATCCTGTTCTCCTTCAGGATCCGTTTCCTGATTTCTTGATTGTCATCAACCCTTAAAATACATAATCAGAATAATAGAATTTTTAGTCATGAAGTACGAAGCTAGATTTTCTCTAGTAGTTGTTGTAAAGGAGGTTCTGAATAGTGATGCTCCTAACCCAAGACTTGCTGGCTTTAGGACAGGATTCTCAACTATGGATCACCTTCACGTAATATCCGGTTTATTTTACTTAAATATCTACTTTGAAATCAATAAATAAATAAAAAATGTTTATTAAAGAAAAAACATTTTTGTTTGGAGAACAGTTTTGAAACGATCTTTTATAAGAAATACCACACATTCAGAAAGACGGTAGATACGATGATTTTTCTCTCGTATTAATACGAAAATTCAACTTTATTTTGGTGATCAAGTGAACCGCTTACGGGAATATTTTTAGATAGCGTTGAATAATAGCTCCGGATTTGCTTTTCGTGCGCGCAGTCATTCAAAACTATTGGAAACGTAGTAGAGGATGTGAGCCTTTCTTCTGTCGCTGTTATAGTCTCTTCCCCCCCCTCCCCGAAGCAAAACCTCCTATAACTCGTAATTTACAATGGGCGATACAGTATCATTCATAATTTTCCAATAGATTTTTTTTTTCTTTATAAACGAATACATTTTAGGCCTAAGTGGACTGTGAAAATTATTTTCAAAATCTCTTGTTTTTTTAAAAAACCAATTTCGTTCAAACAAGATTTCCAAAGTATTAAAAATATTGTCTTGGTCGATTTCCCGTAACAATAGACCGGGAATTAATATTTTATAATGAAATTTTCGTTAAAACTGTATTCGTTGTAACGGGAAGAATCCCATCAGCAGATTCAATGCTGATGGGATTCTTCCTCTTGCTCAGATTACGAACCTTGTGAGGGGGAGTGGACACAAATTCAAATTGAGGAAAGAGTTGTAGAATAGATGTGCGGAAATTTGCTTTTAGTCAGCGAGTGGTTGATTGCTGGAACAAACTTCCATCTGTCGTTGGGGAAGCTGATAGTTTAAATAAATTCAAGGAAGAACTTGGACAAACTTTTGTAGTAATTGATGGGTTGAATGGGAAGGTGTTTTTTTTTTTTTTTGCTGATGCTGTATAATTTTGCTTTCTAGCATCATATGCCTTAGCTAATGTTACAGATGCATTAGAAGAAAAAGCCTTCATGGAAGCTTTTACAATACTCATACATATAGTTGTCAAAAGCACAAACAGAACACCAACCTCAATTTCAATATTGCTTAGGTTCGAGTCCCATACAGTGTCCTTTATAACACCTGAAGTGCATGGGACTTGAGCTCGAACAGCGCTGTAAGTTTGGTCAGGATTCGTTATATTAATCATTAAAAAAAAACAAGTGATGGCTGGCTTAATGCTATTGCTCCTAGTATCCGTCCATTGAGGACGGATACTCAGAAAACGGGTATGACTCCATTGACTTTGCTTTCTTAAAACCAATCAAGGTCCTACAAACCGGAATCACTATCGCCCCATTCTCCTTGCAAGCTTCTGAGGAGAGGATTAGGTTAAAAATACTTTACTGATATGGATTCTTGATGCTCAAAATTCAGATCTAGCTCAATATGACTTTCGAAACATCCTTCCTGGAACTATTACATTTCCGTTACATTCCACTGGTAGGTGCCTCTGTAGATGTTTTCAATTCAAAAGTACTGTATTTTCTTTTTAATTGAAGAATGATTTGCTTTAACTTCTGTCAACGAAATCTAGCTGTAGAAATCATGTAGCCATATTCCCATTAGAAACTTTCAGTTATTTCATGGTTTTTAGGGATACAAAAAATTATCTACTAATTTTAACCACTTTTTTTATGACACACAAAAGTTGTTATACACTTTTCTTCCAGCCTATTTTTGACACGCAGGGCAGAAAATATTTGCCATCGCTGCTATATATTTTTACAGCTTATAAATGTACGTCGATATGAAAAATAAAGCGACTATTACTCCATTGCCCTACCATAAATAGAAGAACGACCACAAGCCAATATGTGTTTGCAAAATTAGGTGACGATATATGAGAGTATATGCGGGTTTTGTACATCATTTTCTTTGATAGGTAATTTTACATATTTGGTTTTTTTAAGTAAAGATTTAACTTTTAATATATTAATTTTACAGGAGTTTTTTTAATTTATTTGTTTTTTAAGTAAGACACGATTCTGGTGGAATTTTTAGATTACAATCATCTCCTGATTTAAGAACACCATGCGTTCCTGAAAAGTAGTTCGTAAATCAGGAGCAATTTTTCCGCAGATGCAGTGTTGTAATCAGACGTTCCGAATCACTCCAAAAAATTCATGATAACTTAGGAATGTGTGTTAAGCACCAAACAACTATGAGACGTCAGCATATTTTGCTTGACGAAAAACCCTGGGGGAAAATCTTGCTATCTACGCCTACGACCGACTAACTCAGCCACGGAGTGAAAAAAGCCCATTAAAGTTCCTCGCGTCATCGACGGGATTCGAACCCGGGCCTTTTCCACACAGTGTGGGGAGGACGGTGAGCCCACAAAGGTGTCCATTATGAAGAAGCGATGGTCGTAGGAAATGTGTTTTGGCTTATGGCAAATTTAAGAAATTCGGTTGCCACCAGTTCTTGAAATGGTGGAAATCTGTTATGTAAGAAGTGTGTGTAATTTCATCTCGTACACACATGCAGAGTCACGTGGACGAGAGACCTATAAGAGCGGCAGTGCTTAGATACAGTATTTAAAGGTGTACAATGGGAAAGGTACACAACGTCAGCGACCAGAGAGACGTAATTGTCAGTGCTTAAACAAGAGCCAGAAATGAGTTGAGACGAGAAGAAAACACCTGATGGGGTGGGACTGCAGATGTCAGGCTCATCAAGTAAGCAAAAG